>NC_141029.1:33092500-33392500 GCF_052040795.2 Danio rerio | reverse complement strand
TAGAGACGCCTCCTGGTGTGGGGCATAGATGATGTGGAAGCATGTACCTTGTTACCTTTCATTGAATTATACTTTATTGACTTTACATGCTTTTGTTGTACAGGGAACCTTCAGGGTATGGAAAATATGCCATTTAGCACTTGTTTCATATTACAATCCTTTAGTTTAGATCAGAGATGCCCAAACTTTTTCGTATGAAGAGTCAAAAACCATCACTGATAGCTGTGGGCCAAAGATAAATATACCAAAGTATTTTACATTGAAGTTGCCATAGGTAATTTCCTAATTTACTTCATAATATTTAAAAATAAATAGAAAACATTACTTTAACTAATGCAGTTTAACTTTTTAAATATAATAACTATTGCAATAAAAGCATAAAACAATCACATTTATAATACAGTGGAGTTCATTGTTGAAAACACTAGTCAAGCAGAATCTGCCTTTGCCTTTGATCACCAAAGTCATAAATCTGACTACTTGACACCATTTAAATTGAAACGTTTAACTTTAGTTAGCTATTTTTGTAGCTTAACAATAAAACAAACAAATAAAAGGTTATATTAAATTTAAAATGACAATCTCTAAACCATCCCCATCATTCTTCTCTCTTTTCAGACGGGATGGCCAACTCAAAGGTAACCTTAGACCACAGTTGTCAAACTCAGTTCCAAAAGGGCCGCAGCTCTGCACAGTTTAGTTCCAACCCTAATTAAACACACCTGATCAAACTAATTGAGCCCTTCAAGCTTGTTTGAAACCTACAGGTAAGTGTGCTGGAGCAGGGTTGGAACTAAACTGTGCAGGGCTTCGGCCCTCCAGGAATTGAGTTTGACACCCCTGCCTTAGTCCAACTTTAGCCCGCAGGCCCTAGTTTGGCCATCTCTGGTTTAGATCATAGTGCATCATTTGGTTATTCTTGACTCTGTTGTTGACTCTGGCTCCATGTCATGTTTTGTTTCAATAAATTAATTGAGCTTGTTGCATTGTTTAGTACATTCCTGTTTACACTTTTTAAAAGTCTCTAGCTGAAAATATGAGCTAGGCTAAATTAGCATTTTTTATCATAATAAACTCAATTTGGAGTAATACAACATGGACTTGTGATACAGAAATCATATTGGAATCCTTTAGGAAAAGATCCAAAATATGATAGAAATTCTAGTTGGAATACTTTAAAAACATCCTATTGCAATCCTTTAGCAGTTTTTGAAGTACGGTCATGTTTACACTTTGAAAAAGTCTATAAGCTAAGCTAAATTAGCTTTATTCATCATAATAAACTCTATGTGGAGTAATGGACTTGTAATATCCACATTTCTACAGTAGATGTGTTTTACTCAGAATGTATAAAAAGTAAAAATCACATGAAACCTTTTAGATTTGCATAAAAATAACAAATTTAAATGTACAAATAAAGTAAATATAGTTTAAAACAGATTTAGATGAACTATACACATCAAAATGTCTCACTGCTCGACATTTTGTGTGTTATACTCATCTACAGTTAACTAATTTTCATTTGTTTGCTAGTTCTGAACAACATTATATATATATATATATATATATATATATATATATATATATATATATATATATATATATATATATATATATATATTTTTTTTTAATATAATTTCAAGAATCTGTATAACAGTTCTTTTACACAATAGTCCAATTGGATATACAAGATAAAGAGCAAAACCCAAATAAAATACATAAAAAAATCAAAGTTAAAAGAAATAATGCAATAAAAAAGAAATAAATATTCAAGTAGCATGAAAGATCTTATCATATTTGCTCAGGAAAGAAACACATTTTGTATTATCAATTAATCTAAGTGAATTAATCTTTTGGTTTTCAGAATAACAAATGATGTCCTAAAGGTGCAAAATTACTACTCATATTAACCTTGGAAAAGCAATATGAACTTAAATCATTCCAAAACAGTGATGATACATCTCATGAAAAAAAAAAAAACAAGTGACAAATGTCTTCACATTCATTCTTACAAAATGTGCAAATATCAGTAACATAACAATATTTGGATAAAAGTGCAGTACATAGGTAAATATTGTGCAAAATTTTAAAGTGCACCTCTGTTATTTTATTAGGAATACAGAATTTATATGGTAATAACCATGTTTTTCTCCATTGAATGTTAACAAGTATAGAACCCCAAAAAACTTTCCTCTAGGAGTAATTAAGGTATGTGACTGGGACACTTGGCATATGAACTTATTATTGCATTCCTTACTAAGAATAGATTAGTAATAGAATAGAATTGTTTGGAACCTGTTTCATAACTAAGTACCTTCATGCATACCCTTCAGGCATGGTAATTCACTAGGTATAGCCTTTATAATTGACGTAAATTCCATATACCGGACAGGAAATTATTTATAAAACTCTCATAAGTTTTAATAAGATAAGATTTAAAATAAGATTTGTTATTTATCTTAATGTCTACGTTATTCCATAAAATGGTTTTGTAAGTCAATATGAACAACATTACATCCACTCGGCTGACTCAGGTCACGTGACGTCACGCGGTCTATTCTTCTCGCTCTAGCAGGAAGTTGACGCGAGCGAGGCTCATACAGGGATCAGCCATCGTTCAGCCACGTATTAAGCTTTTAATTTTACATTCAGTGATCTTTGCATCGTATATGTGACACCGATGATTTAAAGCCTGTACTGCTCGTCTCTTACAGATTGCAAATCGTCCTCGTCGGCGGGCAGACAGTCATTGACGTCAGTGCACGTTTATACTATTAATATTTGTAAATCATGTTTTGACTGTAGTCATTCGCGCACGAGCAAAATATACGAGTAGGATATATGAAACAGAGAATGTTGAATGTGTGAATGGTTTCGTATCCTTTGCTCGACCTGAAAGCCGGTTGCTATGCACTGTGTGCATCTGTGTCTACAACCATGCAGTATTGCGTGCAACTGTGCTGAAATGTCACACAGTCTTTTCTAACACACCTCTGTGGTGCATACAGTAGGTATGTTTACACTTTGTGCACTCTTCTCGCGAAATACGTGTCGTTTCTGAAGTCGTTTTGGTTTTTTAGTTTGCTGTGTTAACCTTCCACCTGCTTTCTTTGTTCTGCAAGACAGTGGTGGGTCAGAATGAAAAGAAACCACATGAAAAATGGTGCTTTCTGAGCCTTACTGGGATCATCACATCCCCCTGCCAAAACTGGGACCCTTGCACTCCCGGCTGACTACTGCCTTTGTTGCCCTGATCTGTTTTATAAACAGCTATGATGGGGACTTTGTCTTTGATGATTCAGAAGCCATCATCAATAACAAGGTACCACCCTCACTAGTCACTTTTTATTATTGTTCTGATTTTTTTATTTTCCTTTTTTTCTTTCCTTTATTGAAAGGAATAATTGAACTAAAATGGTCAAAATGCTTTGTTTAATTTGCCTTGTGTCGTTCTATAAAACTATAGATAATGTTTGTAGTTATATTTATAGTTTTTTCTTAAAAAGACAATGAATAGGCATCAAGGAGTGGCTTTGGTTACTATTCATTCCCATTGTATGGCAAAAAAATGTTGACATTCAATTTAAGAGGTGAGATAAATGTGCTTTCCATGTTATACATGATGAGGACTTTTTGCATTTTTTACGTACAACACCTCTTAGTATAATGTATACAATATAGTCCCTTAATACAAAGGTTTTTAAGTGCTCATTTATTTTGTCCATGGTTGTACATTAGACATGGGACATAACCGTTTTCAAGGTAGGCTTTACTGCGGTTTGGAAAAGTCAAGGTTTTAAAACTGCCAAAAATTTCTACTATACCAATCCTACAGTACTGTATATGTAAGGCTTTTTACGTTTTGTTTAAATTTCTTTAGGACAAAAGTATGTCCAGCAGAAAAGAGATTCAAAGATGCCGTTTTAAATGGTAAAGAAATCTGTGTTTTTGAAACGAATGAAAACAGTAACTCATGTTTACAGTAACGAAATATTTTAATATTTTGAGTTCAAAGGAGAAAAAGGTTTTAGTTTTTTTTACCCAAACATTTGAAAAGAATATATTTTAGAGCATTAATCACAATACTATAAAACCGTGAAACCATGATATTTTTATCCTAGGTTATCATACTGTCAGAATCTTATACTGGCCCATGCCTATTGTACATATGTGTGTGTGTGTGTGTGTGTGTGTGTGTGTGCGTGTACAGTAATACACAGAAGTGTTTGGTACATACCTCAAATTTGAAGTCACCATTTCATTACATCTGATAGGGAAAAAACATAAAATAGCTTTTAATTAATTTTTATTTTCAAAATATTTTTTTTAGCTAATTCAACCAAATAAATACAATAAAAATGTTATGCAAATGTAAATTTGTCATTTTTTGCATTGATTTTTAAATATATATTTTTATTAACATATTATTTTTTATTACAGTAACATTTATTTAAAGTTATACATTTAATATTACAGCATTCCTAACAGGTTTAGTAAAATATAATTAATATAATGGTTAATATAAGGCAACTATTTTGAGAAATGTAGCAATTAATTTCTATAGCGAACTAGCTGAAGGTTTTAAATAAGTTGCCTCATAGTAAATGCAATGAAAAATAATGTTTAAAAATGTTTTACTGATTGGCGCTTCCTATTGTTTGAATTTCCTGATAACAGTAATTGAAATATGAGTTTTGTTCTTGTCCGAAAGTTACAAAATACAAAGCTTCTTTTGAACATTACATGGATGTTTTGCTGTATAATGTCTAGTGAGCAGGGGTCTACATGAAACAAACAGAATAGACAAAAACATTAATCTTGGACTTTACTATACTGTTTCGATATCAGTTTGTTAAAATGAAGACATATAACACTAAATATAAATTAGTTTCTGCAAATGCAAAAGTTGAAAAAATGTGTTGCTCTGTACACATACAGTTGAAATCTGAATTATTAAAACCCCTTTGAAACTTCTTTTTTTATGATTTCCCAAATGATGTTTAACAGAGCAAGTAAATTTTCACAGTATGTCTGATATTTTTTCTTCTGGAGAAAGTCTTATTTGTTTTATTTCGGCTAGAATAAAAACAGTTTATTTTTTTTAAACCATTTTAAGTTCAAAATGATTAGCCCCTTTAAGCTTTAATTTTTTTCAATAGTCTACAGAACAAACCATTGTTATAATAACTTGCTTAATTACCCTAACCTGCCTAGTTAACCTAATTATCCTAGTTAAGCCTTTAAATATCACTTTAAGCTGTATAGAAGTGTCTTGAAAAATATCTAGTCAAATATTTTTTACTGTCATTATGGCAAAGATAAAATAAATCAGTTATTAGAAATTAGTTATTAAAACTATTATGATAAGAAATGTGTTGAGAAAATCTTCTCCAATAAACTGAAATTGGGGAAAAAATAAACAGGGGGGCTAGTAATTAAAGGGGACTAATAATTTTGACTTCAACTGTTCATTCACAGTTTTTCTTTTACATTTGAATGTATGTGATTTTCGTTTTAGGATTTGAATCCTGACACTCCTCTCAGTAACATCTGGAAAAATGATTTTTGGGGAAGTAACTTAAGTAGCAACTCTAGTCACAAATCCTACCGGCCGCTGACCGTCCTGACATTCAGGTACAGTTTGCTCACCACAAAGACAAAAGCACCTTTCAATTACTGCTGTGTGACTGATGATTAACACAAGGTAACAGTCCAACCTGCTTATGGTGAATATTGTCAAACGCCTTTGCATTTATTAGATGTGTGGACTTGTAATTTTATTCTCAGTGGGAAATCAAAAGAGGTCCCCCAAGTGCTTCTTCAGCGAACGCTACAATAATTGACATTAAAATTGGATGCATATAATGCCTTTTTTAAAACTCATTTTAGAATTGTCTTTGGCATTTGACTGCAACTGTGAGGAATCTATATAGGGGGCATAATTCATGTCCTGCGTGCCGCTAATGAGAATGACATCGTTTTGCATCAGTAATGGCCCGTTATACCAAGTCGACCATAAAAGTTACTCTGTGCCATTTTATTTCTGCTGTTTAGCTTTCAGATCATTTTTGTAATCTCTGCACAAAAAGAAAAGTAGGACTGGGCCATATGACAAAATTCCTATATCACAATATAAGTTGGCTCGTATATTGACATCACGATATAGTAACATTTCTAAAAATACAATTAACTAATAGTTTATACTGTACACGCTCACCGGCCACTTTATTAGGCACACCTGTCCAACTGCTTGTTAACACAAATTTCTAATCAGCCAATCACATGGCAGCAACTCAATGCATTTAGACATGGTCAAGACGATCTGCTGCAGTTCAAACCGAGCATCAGAATAGAGAAAAAAGATGATTTAAGTGACTTTGAATGTGGCATGGTTGTTTGTGCCAGATGAGCTGGTCTAAGTATTTCAGAAACTGCTGATCTACTGGAATATTTAATGCACAAATGCCTTGTTGATGCCATATGTCAGAGGAAAATTAGTTTGAGCTGTTGGAAAGACAACTATAACTCATATAACCTCTAATTACAACCGAGGTATGCAGAAGAGCATCTCTAAACGCACAACACTGTCAAACCTTGAGGCGGATGGATGACCCCACTGGGTGCCACTTCTTTCAGCTAAGAACAGGAAACTGAGGCTACAACTCGCACAGGCCCACCAAAATTGAACAATAGAAACTTAGGAAAACATTGCCTGGTCTGATGAGTCTACTGCGACATTCGAATGGTAGGGTCAAAATTTGGCGTCAACAACATGAAAGCTTGGATCCATCCTGCCTTGTATCATCAGTTTAGGCTGGTGTAATCGTGTGAAGGATATTTTTTGGCACATTAGTACCAATTGAACATCATCTCTACGCCACAGCCTACATGAGTATTGTTGCTGACCATGTCAATCCCTTTATGACCACAGTCATCTTCTGATGGCTACTTCCAGCAGGATACCGTGCTGTCTTAGAGCATGAATCATCTCAGATTGGTTTCTTAAACATTACAATGAGTTCACAGAACCCAAATGGCCTCCACAGTTACTAGTTCTCAATCCATTAGAGCGCCTTTGGGATGTGGTGGAACTGGAGATTCACATCATAGATGTGCAGCCAACAAATCTGCAGCAACAGTGTAATTCTATAATATCAATATGGACCAAAATCTCCTCGTTGACTCTATGCAATGAAGGTGGGGTCAACCCGGCACTAGTAAGGTGTACCTAATAAAGTGGCCATTTTGATTACATTACATTAAATTACATTGATTATTGATTACATGTGTTTCTAAAACTCTTGTAAAAATTTCTTTTTTTTTACATTTAAAGTATACACTCAGAAATGTACTCTGATCATATTTCTCACTTTATTTAAAATTTCAAGCCAAATGCTGGATTAAAAATTTAGAAATATAAAATAAATGGATAATAAAAAAAAAAACACATTTCAAAAATGAATGATTACCAACCTAAAATAAACAAAATCACTAAATAGTGCTTTCAAGACTTTCTTATGTTTTTTATGTTTGTGGCTGCATCCCCATAATAGCATGTAATATTATATAAATTATTGAAATAAGCTTTTATAAATCAAATTCAAATGTATTACCATAAACAATGTATTTGTGACATCACAAAATAAATGATGGAGCATAAAGTACCCTTTTCAAAAGACTAGTACAACTTCCAATTTCTTGACAGTTTTTATATTATTATTTTTTTAAATGTATGTCTTTTTAAAAAGCTATACTTGATCTTATATCTCCTATGCATCAAAAAACATAATAAAAAATACGCTTATGCGAGGTGTTTTGAATGCACCGTCTATGGGCAGAACGTTCTGGCTGCAGTCTCACATTTTTTTCTTTGTTTGAAAGTAGTGAAAACACCATTATGAAGTGTTTTTATTTTTTTAGTTAAGCAAATATGAATATAAAACAAATATATTTGGGGTACTCTCGCATTCGTTGCTCTCTAAGTTGACCCGACTATGATGAATTCTCTTGCTGAAATATCCAAAAATGTGTAAAAGGGTCCGTACGATATGGATCATCATACAGGGTGTCCGCTGGGTCTTAAAAAGTATTAAAAGCTGATAAATCAATTATGAAAAAATTAAGGCCCTTAAAAGGTATTAAAAAGTCTTAATCGCATTTTTACGAGGTCTTACATTTTGTTCAAGCGTTGTCCAAAGTATTTGACTCCAAAAAAGCATAAGTATATTTCTTTTTCTTGATCCACGCGATTGGTTCGGGCCGGGCGTGTCCGGCCAAGCTCCTTCGTCTGGGCGTTGTCACGTAATTTGCGACAAATGTGGGAAGGTGGTGTGACTCTCCATATGTAGTGAAACCATAGAGCAAAACAGACAGCAAAATGGGAAAAATGTAAGTTTGCATACTGCTGGTTGGAGAAAGATGAGTTTAAACAATGGCTGAAGCCTGTCACTGAAAACAACCGCATATTTTATTCTGTCAAGATTTGTTTCTTCCGAAATTATCTGAGTTCTGTTGCATGGTTGTGCTCCATTCATTTATTTAACTAATACAGTTTATTAACAGTTGTTTATTAAGTTTAAGGTTTGATACTGATTAGAACTTGAAGTGGCGATGACGTCTTAAAATATTCTGAGAAGATCTTTAAAAAGTCTTTAAAAGGTATTAAAATGACCGTTAGGATATCTGCATAAACCCTGTCATACTGCACAGCCCTAAGTCAAAGCTTGAATCCTTCTGATTTGCGTCTCTTTTATGTTTTTTTCAGGATTAACTACCTCTTGGCTGGGGGATTGCATCCAGTTGGCTTTCACGTGCTCAACGTTGCTCTCCACTGTGTAATTTCTGTGTTAATGATTGATGTGTTTGCAATATTAATTGGTGGCCCGGTTCAAGATGGAAAAGGGGCGAAACTCAGTCTCCCTCCGAAAGCGTCCTTCCTGGCGGCGCTTTTCTTTGCTGCACACCCAGTTCACACAGAAAGTGTAAGTAGAGTGGGAAGACGTGATTCAGCAGGCCGTCTCTGCCCTGTAAACAATCTCCGACTATAATGCTCCATATCACAATGTTCATTGATGTTGCATGAAATATACATTACAAGGCCCGTGGAGAAGAAAGCTTCACACAGCTGGTGTGCATCACATAGGTGGGCTCTACAGTCAGCCGTGGCTATTAACAACAAGCCGATGTCCGCTCTGACCTGCTACGGATGCGTCCGAGCACGGTAGAGGCTGGCGATGCTCCGGTATCTGCTCTTTAATCAGGTTCAGAAAGACGGGCCCTGGACCTGGAGGGGGTGAGGTTCAGAGAGACCACTGACTCGGGCCTACGGGATGTATCAAAGAAGGTGGCCCCAGGACTCCAGCCAGGGCTGACTGCAGTTCTGTAATGAGTGCTGCCTCCTGCCTCTGCCGTTAATTTGGCACTGCCAGAAATACAGGCAATTTCACAGACGAAAGGACGGCGAAGGATGTTTTTTTTATCTTGCCTGTTTTTTAACCTTTAATGTACACGCAGGATTTCATTTGTTTAGGTGGTAAAAAGCGTTGCTGGCTCTTGGGAAGGATTTCACTGCCATGACCTGCATGATGACGGATGATGCTTGATGATACAGTGTCCTTTTGCTCTCTGAAGTATTTAGTTGATCTTATGAATAATCTCCTTTGTTGGCTGTCTGTCTTGTAGGTGGCTGGCATTGTTGGCAGAGCAGATTTGTTGTGTGCCCTCTTTTTTCAGCTCTCTTTTCTGGTTTACTGCAAAGCTTTTCAAGGTCAGTTGATAAACTAAAGCACTAAGCTCTGATTTAGTTATTACTGTTTGGTGCTATGTAAAATGTAACTCCTAACCTTAAATCTTATGAGGAATGTTTTTTTTTTTTTTTTTTTTACTTATTCGTTAGTTACTTACCCTTTCAAAACATGTTTAACTGTATTTTATGTTACTTCGTGTTTCATGTACATTGCTCAAAGTTTACCTGCGTTAACGGTTAACTAACTATAAACATACTCTGTTAATAAATAAAGCTTGATTTGTTCAACACAAAAGATGATATTTTGAAGAAAGCTGAAAACCTGTAACAATTGACAGTAGGTCCATAGTTGGAAAAACAAATGTACAGTGTAGATTGTGTCAAAGCAGCTTGACATAAAAGTTCTAGTAAATTGAAACTTCTTCAGTCCAGTTTTCAGAGTAGAAGTTCAGTTTAGTTCAGTTCAGTGTGGTTTAAATTTTATGTGCAGCTCCACAAGTCCCAAACCAAGCAAGCCAGTGGTTTACAGCTTGCTTAAAAAATCTTGAGTTTAAGAGAATAAATAAGCTTTTAAAGTTTTGATAATTAACTGGTAAATAAAGGACAGAATTTAAGCTTTTTTGGATGACCTGTCCCTTTATTTTTTTAGTAGATTCAAATGAACTTTTGCACAGTTTTTGCATCAATCAAACTGATTAAAATATTAAGGTTAAACTTTGTAGTAAAACTTTAAAAAATTAGTTGAAACTTGGATAACTTAATCAAATAAGTAGCAAAGACATTTGTTGTCATGACAACCTTTTACAGTTGATGCATGAAATGGACAGAAATGCATTAAATGAAGTGAATAGAATGATAATATGACTGTTCATTACAACAATGTCTGAATGAGTATTAAAAGCATGTGAATACTATATGATTGGCTTTCAACAGTTTTTCTTCCAGTATGCTGTTTGTTTTTGTTTTTATTTATTTATATTGCACATTTAAAAACAACAAATGTTGACCAAAGTGATCACGTGAGAGAGAGGCAAGATGGCAGCAGTATTTCTCTCAGCATGCCATCGTTTTGTTTTTGTATATGTTTTTTTTTCAAGTGACTGTTCACTTCTTCAGTTTGTAAGCGAACCATAAGACCTGTGTTGTGAACTTTATCCACTGATTCATTCATAAAATATTAAACCTTTTTATAGAGCTTTTGTTTATAGTAATGCTGAAGCTCTATTTGTCATTGTGATTGCATAGAGAATAAGTTATAAAAGTTCACAGTTGGCACAGTTAATAAAATAAATAACACAAATCATAATTTTGGGGTGAAATAGTCCTTATTTTGAATCAGGTAAACTGTTTAATTTAGTTCTTAATTTTTGTTTCAGTTGGTGGCGATAAAAAGTTCTCTGTGTTGTGGATATTTGGCAGCATTCTTCTGTGTGCTGTAGCCATGCTCTGCAAGGAACAAGGCATTACGGCTTTGGTAAGTGAAAATATGTATACAGGTCAAATACAGTAATATAAACACACACAGCATATGCCGTACCTCACATCTGTTTTTAAACTAGCTCCTTCACCATCCATAAAATATCCTTGTTCTTTTTTTTTTTTTTTGTCTGAAGGGAGTTAATGCTGCTTATGACATTCTCATGGTGTGCAATCTGAACATTTATGAGCTTGCTCACCGGCTGCTGTCCAGGAGAAAATCAGCTGACGTAAGTGTCGGATTCACAGGATGTCACTCTTTATACCCAAACAATCTCTCTAATGGATTTAAACTTTTCTCTTTTGCACCCAGATTGGTGGCTTGCCAAGAAACGGTTTGCTTATGAGGTTGGCTCTACTCTTTCTTGGTGGTTCCTTACTTATGTACACGAGATGGAAAATCATGGGAACTGGACCTCCATCTTTCACCGAGGTGGATAACCCAGCATCCTTTGCAGAAAATATCATCCTGAGGGTAAGCAGTCCTTTCAGTTTGACAGTTAAAAGTCTACGTAGGGAAAAATGACTTGTTTTTGTAAAGTATGCTTTTAGTAAATTTAAAACAATTATTATTATCATTATTTTCTTAAATTATATTTGTTTTGCTCTAGTTTCAAAGTTAAAAAACAGAAGTCTTACTTGTTGGTATTGAGCGCTTATATATTGGTGTTGTGGTAAACCTAATAAAACTCAATACTTTAAGGGGGAAATGAAGCACTCAGTCAAGTTTGCATTCTTTTGTGCATTGTATTTCACTTTAATAAAAATATATTAAACAAACTTGATTAATGTAACCATTTAGCTGAAAACGGCCTGTTTTACTATAGCTTTTAGACCTAGGGCGCCACCAACTTGGAATGTCGATGTGTCTGACGTCACAGGGTTGGTTTCGTTCCGTCAGCTGAACAGATACTGTGAAAGTAAAGAACTGAACACGGAGACTGCAAAGCCTAATTTAACCCAATGCGAGAAGTTGTGGGCGTGGAGCTGATGCAAATAAAAGCATCAGATGTGTGTCTAATACAGGGTTCATACGGTCATGAAAAAAACCCTGGAAAAGTCATGGAATTTCGACATTTTCCAGGCCTGGAAAAGTTTTGGTGAAACAGAAAAACCCATAAGGTTTTGGAAAAGTCATGGAAATTACATTTACATTTAGCAAACGTTTTTGTCCAAAGTGACTTAAGCTGCAGTCACACTAGTGCTTGTGCTGTGATTCAAAATTCTGTTGTATGGTGACTAAACAACATGACTAAACATTAATAAAAGTGAGCGATTGCTCCATATTTAATTTTTTTTTATTTTCTTCTATTGGTCTCACATAGTCTTCTGATGTGATTTCGCAGGTAAGAATTCACCAAGCTTGATCTTTGAAATGCGAAACAGGTGCTTGCATTTCTGGTCCTAATGCCAATAAATGGAAGTCTTTGCAGCGAAAAGTGCAATGTGGTCACAGCTTTATAGTAGAAGTAGTTTTACCTACTAATACTAGTTTCTAGTTGTCTAAAATTAGTTTGACAAATATCTGTATATTGGAATGGAGGTTCGTTGTTTTTACTTTTCTTTTCTTGGTCTCACATTATTAGTGCTGTGAAAAGCATCATCTGTATTACATAGATATAAAAATAAAACTAATTAAAACTATTGTGTGTTTTATGATATGCTGTATTAAATAAAAACATTTCCTATGATTTACCAAGTATATGTAGACATTTCATGAAACTTTAGGTTATGAAAATTGACTTGAAAGTCCTGGAAAAGTCATGGAATTTTTATTGTAAAAATGTGTATGAACCCTGCTAATATAAAAATATATATTTATTCTATCTATTTATTTTAATTTTTCCCTTTTAATTACCGATCATTTGACACGCTTTGGTCCACTCTCGGTATCACACTGCCTGACTGCCTGTATGGGTTTTAACCATGGTAGTAATGGACTGAACACAGAGACTGGACAGCCAATGCATAGGTTGTGGACGTGCATCGCAGAGCTGCTGCAAATACAACAGATACAAACATTAAGTTGTTTATTTTTATAATTTTAATACCTTTCATTTGATGTGCTTTGGTCCACTCTCTTACGCTGCTCCAGCACTGCCTGACAAGGGGATTTACATTCAGACTAAAGCAACAATTAAAGTCATGCATGATGTCATGCTTTACTAAGTCACATCTTTGTGGAATATGTCAAGACATATTCCCTTTTCAAGTCGATCAATTAGATCTCAGCATGTATGAAAGATGTAAAAACCTGCCATGTAAAAAACATAGACTGGAAAACGTATATTATGTCACCCATAGGTTTCTGAAGAACGCAAGAGTAGCTACAAGTAGCCGTGGACAACCATCGCCATTTTGTTTGTGCGTTATCGCACCAACAGGGTGTAACGAACAAAATGGCGAAGAGGCGGAGCATGAGCGGAAATACAGATGCCTGCTAGCATTTTGCTTAGATGGGCTTTCCTTTGGGAGAAATGCTTAATACTTTATTACCTGCGACTGGTTTGTGTTTTGACCACATGTGCTTGGTTGTAAACTGTATCAATAAAGTGTTTAGACTTTTAAAAACATTTTTGTAATACATTGAGCCACTAAACATTGTTCTTATGACGTTTTTCTACAGGAGGAAAACGCAAATTACTTCTAAACACTATAAATATAGTCTGTGTTAGTAAATGCAAGGCTATTTCTGAAATCCAGACATAACATTCTATAAGAACATTTCAGATGACTGTTCTAGAGCCTACAGATAATCAATCTGTCAGATTCTGTGTGCATTACAGGTCTAAAGTAAATTATTAGTGGTAAATAATCTTAGATAAAACAAATACATTTATTGATTTGATATATAAGTATATAATTTCACTTACCTGGGAAATGGAGGCCACGTGAATGATTTGTGAGCACAGCATGCTGTATAATCTGAAGCATCAATATTGTTATATGAACCAAAATTGTTCTTTGTACCCGGCTGAAAACACCTTTTTTTCTGCTCTAAATTTGGCCATTTTAACAGTGGGCTCAATAAAAATTTGCTCTTATAAAGCCAGGACTAGTGGAATTGCGATGAATTGCAGTTTTAGTTACTTCTATATAGCTGAGGGAGAGGGAGAGTTTGTCGCTTGGTAAAAAAAATGCTGACCTTAGTTTGGTTGGAGGTGAAGGCTATAGTGGTGAAAAGTGAAAGTACCTGCCCCTATTAGGTCAGTACCGTACCTTGTTGAAACCATGGTCGAAACCCAGACAGGCAGTGGACCAAAGCGCGTCAAATGATCGTTAATTAAAAGGGGAAAAAAGAAAAATAGAATAAATATATATTCCATGACTTTTCCAGGTTTTCCATGACCTTATGAACCCTGTATTAGACACACTTTTAATGCTTGTATTTGCATCAGCTCCACGCCCACCACTCTACGCATTGGGTTAAATCAGGCTTTGCGGTGTGTTTAGTCCATTACTTTCACTGTATCTGTTTAGCTGAGGGAACAGAACCAACCCTGTGACATCAGGTACAGCAATATTGCAAGATGGAGGCGCCCTAAGTCTAAAATCTATAGTAAAACATGTTGTTTTCTGCTAAATGTTTATTTATTTATCGACTTTATATATATATATATATATATATATATATATATATATATATATATATATATATATATATATATATATATATATATAATGTCCATTTAAGTGGAAATTATTTACAAAACAATGTAAACTTGACTGAGTGCTTCATTTACCCTTTTATAAAAGTGTTGTGGTTACACAGACTGTCATATAGTATATTCTCTGTCATCTTTTCTCAGATTGTGAACTATAATTACTACTACTCTTTGAATGCCTGGTTGCTGCTGTGTCCCTGGTGGCTGTGTTTTGATTGGTCAATGGGCTGTGTGCCTCTGATTAGCTCAGCTGCTGATTGGAGGATCGTCTGGCCTGCTGTGCTGTGGTTCTGTCTGATTGGCTTGGTGAGCCAAGCTCTGTTCTCACAGGACAGTAATAAAAGAAGGTAAGCACTGTATCAAAATACGACATGCTGTGAGTAGACTTTTGGAAATGGAGACGTTATCTTAAGAAGACAGTCTGATTGTTGTTATCTGAACATTTGTTTCTACACAATTATACTGTCTGTCTATCATACTGCAATACTGCTGTAAGGCAGTCTGGGTTATTCTGCATTTACTGGATTTATTGGGTATGGATTTAAGTAATGTTAATGTCCTTTATTTTATTTTAATATGGTCCAAATTTCAATTAAAATATATATTTTGATCATTTTAGGTTTTCTTTTCCCGGAAATAGCAGTTGGTCAGAATAATAAATAACAATACTACTAATTATAATGTAAAAATAAGTGTTTTTCTACCACTGATGCGACTATATTTTTAATTTCATATGATTCCTTATACAGCATTGATACAATATAATCTGTTAAGTAGACTTAAGCATCCGTTTAGTTGTTTGAGCGTAAAACAAACTCCTTCAGAGCAGCAGGCAAGCGCTAAAACTCCATTGAAAATGTCTAGTCAGAGATCAACTTCATTCATTTTTCTTCGGTTTAGTCCCTTATTTAGCAGAGGTCACTTAAGCAGAATGAACCGCCAACTAGTCCAGCATATGTTTTACGCAGCGGAAGTCCTTCTAG
This sequence comes from Danio rerio, assembly GCF_052040795.2. Lineage (NCBI taxonomy): Eukaryota > Metazoa > Chordata > Actinopteri > Cypriniformes > Danionidae > Danio > Danio rerio. The sequence goes on along the minus strand of NC_141029.1, from coordinate 33,376,631 downwards.
CCACAACCCAACCGGTACTGTAAAACACCTATACACATTCTTATTCACACACACACACATACACTACGGCCAATTTAGTTTATTCAATTCACCTATACCGCATGTCTTTGGACTGTGGGGGAAACTGGAGCACCTGAAGTAAACCCATGTGAACATGCAAACTCCACACAGAAATGCCAACTGGCCCAGCCGGGACCGAAACAGGGACCATCTTGCTGTGAGGCAACAGTGCTAACCACTCAGCCACTATGCTGCCTAAGACCAATATTATATAGTATAAATAAATGAATGAGTTTATATGTAGTTGATGGCATCAATGAGCTGCCGCCAGAAAACATTTCTACCTATGATTTTTCTTCTTTATTTGTAGTGCAAGAGCTCGAAATATCATGTCTCGCAGACCAATGGTGCTACATAATTTAATCATAAATACAAAAACCACACTGGACATAAGAACAATTAAATAAATAAATAAATAAATACATTAAAATCTATGCATAACTATCATATAAAATACTTAACTATACACCCAAGACAGGCTATACAAGTACTTTTACATGAGCCTGAACAATGTTGTGCAGGATATTATGCAAGACAGCTATTCAAGGTTTAATATTGTGAAAGAATGATTTAAGGTTAAAGCAAGCAGTGTTACATGATTGTGATATATTTATAGTAAGCATCGTTTTCATTATTGAGTTTTTGTAAGATGGAGTTTAGATAAAGTGTCATGTGAATACGGGAGAAGAGTGTTTCTACAGTTGCTTTGTCAAGCCCACTCACCTGTATGAAACACAATTTGAAATATTTCAAACGCAGGTTCTAATACTACGAAGGCAGAATTTATTATTATTTTTTGTTTGTTTTATGCAACAAATGTTCAATATATCTTATCATCAATATTCTGTATCTGTTTCAATGTGTATTTGAAATAAATAAAAAACTAATTAGTAATAATAATCAGTATTGTAATAGTATTTAATTCCTCACATTGTTGCAATGGTCCTATCGCAATGTATGTTTTCTGTATTCCAGAACTCTGACATTTGGCTTGGTACTGTTGGTGATCCCCTTCCTGCCAGCTAGTAATGTGTTCTTCAGAGTGGGTTTTGTGATTGCGGAGCGTGTGCTGTACCTCTCCTCAGCGGGCTACTGCCTCATTCTGGCCTACGCTGTGGGCTACTGTAGCTGCCACTGGAGGAAACACAAGGTATGTGGCCTGTTCTACACCAATTTCCCACTTATCGCCTCCTAATATTCACCATCAGACCATAATTCACTGTAACTAATGCTCAGTTGAGTTTGCGTTCATGTGTGATGTCTGTGGGCTGAATGCAGAGGCTGCTGAGAGCAGCCACGTTGACGCTGCTGTGTGTGAATGTGACTCGCTCTGCACAGCGCAGTCAACAGTGGAGGTCTGAACAGAGTCTCTTCACCAGCGCCCTTTCTGTGTGCCCGCTCAACGCCAAGGTGAGACAGTACACCTGCCCTGTCATACTGCGAATAACTTTACATCATTGTTGAAATCTAGAGATGCACCGATATAATATTTTTATGGCCAACTCAGATTTTTTTTTAGGCAAATTGGCTGATTTCATTACCTATGTGCATTGTTATCATTTAAATTATATATATATTTAAATTCAGATTATTAAAAAATGTAAAATTTATTATTAATTGTATAATTTCTAAAGTAAAAATATAGGCCTGGGGAATTAATTGAAATGAAATCCCAAACGTGATTGAGCAAAACTACGGTTGTCATGCTCATCTGGTCAGGGAAGCAGGGTGTGATTAGTGGTAAATCTCCTCTAGAGACCATCTTTACTTTACAACATAGGCATTAATATAACCTTTGATTAGTCACCCATGCCCTATGAAAACATAATAATGACAGTGCAAATTCTCTGCTAGTACACAGCATTTATAGCAACAAAAAACATGTAATAATATATTCCAGCAGCTGGAATAATGACATTTCCTTGGTTAGGGACAGAAATAAAGCAGATGTGCTGGTATTTAATATGTATTTTACTGTATGGAATTAATCTAAATGCAAAATGCCATCTGAACATTTCTGAAGACAACCTCCCACCCCAGTTCTGTATTTAGGATTTTCTTCCAGGAAGTCTAGCATTATGAACAATGAGATTCTGCTGGTTGTTTAAAAAAAAAAAAAAAAAAGATATATATATATATATATATATATATATATATATATATATATATATATATATATATATATATATATATATATAGGTACATAGGATGAAATCAACAGATGCACTGAATCTGTTTAAATTTACAGAATTAAGCCCATTTATATTGCTTTAAGTATAGATGTATAATTATCTTTAAATAAAAAAATGAAAATGAACATTTGTCCACCTTGTTTTTCAAACTTAAAACTCAAAGTAATCCCTTAAACATAACGTATAATGAAAACTGGCTAAACACAAAAGTCTTATCCATATAATCTCTATTTAATGTTGAAAACATCTTATAATTATGCAAGTAAGAAATAATGAATGGTCAATATTTGTTACGTTTGTTAAAATATTTCTCATATTTTTCCTTGGGGGCTCGGCCATTTGTGTTAATTTGTGCTCTCTGTAGTGCCGTATTTCTTTGCATGTACTGAACAGAGATGAGCCAAATTAAAAACAAAAGACTTGTAGCCATTTTTAAAGCCAAAACCATCTGTTTCCAATTTCTGGCCAGTCGATCGGTGCATCTCTAGTTTAAAGCCACTCCATTGATGAAATCCATTATGATAACTTCAGCTTACCCATCAACACAACATGCCTTGAGCAAGAAGCAAAACTGGTTTCTCCAGAGGAACTGAATCTAGTAACTGTTTTGTGAGACAGTTCGGATTTGAAGCTTCAGCTAAACGATTAAATAACCAAAAAGTATTGAGAAAAGCAAATACAGAATTTGTTCTCAAATGTATTCATTCAGTTTAGCACACCAATTGTTTTACTAGCTTGATGAGCTTTCTAACTTCCTTCCTCCTTGCACAGGTGCATTATAATGTTGGCAAAAATCTTGCTGACAGGGGAAACCAGAGTGCTGCAGTCCAGTACTACAGGGAGGCAGTCAGGTAAACAACAACAACAAAAGATCATTTGACAGATTTAGCTAGCACAATTCAAATGTTTCTTTCTTAAACCATATGTTAAGTGAAACACAGTTGAAATTGTCAATAGTGAAATATATAAATCATCTCAAATAGGGATGTGCTTTATGATAATAAAATAATGCAGATGACTGTCTTCATGGATGAATAAATTGTTGATAAATGTCTCATTGTTGTGGCATAATATTACTTAAGACATTACCAATCTTAATCTGTTAAATGAAATATAAGTTATTGATCATTTGTCATCCACCTACACTTGTTTTACTAATTGTGGTTACAGATTACATCCCAAGTACGTTCATGCTATGAACAATCTAGGCAATATATTAAAGGAAAGAAATGAATTAAAGGAAGCTGAAGAGCTCCTGTCAGCTGCGGTTCATATTCAGTGAGTGACGATTTTTAGTTCAGATATCTGTTCCTCTGAATCTGAAATGTTGTGAATCATTCTGCCCTGTTTCTTTGCATGGTTTAGGCCTGATTTTGCTGCAGCATGGATGAACTTGGGAATTGTGCAGAACAGTCTAAAAAAATTTAACAAAGCTGAACAGAGCTATTGGAACGCCATTCGATTCAGGAAGAAATACCCAGACTGTTATTACAACTTGGGACGTCTGGTAAGAGATGTGCTTTGTAATTTGCTTATAGCTTTTAAGCATTTACTACTTATCATCAATATTTTCCTCATATTCTAAACATCCGTTTTATGAATCTTACAGCATGGATTTTTAATGTTTAGCGTGTTTCTTGCATCATTTTATCCACCCTTTCTTTGTAATACAAATCAACATGGGGCAGTTTATAATTAATTAGAGCAAGAAATTGTCTATTCCGCTCTAAATATTGCTCATTATGATGTGTAATAACGTGCTATTTTTGCTGCAATGATGATTTGATTCAAATGCTCCATGAATTATGAACTTCCTAGTGTTTAATATCCTAGTGTTTAATGCACATGCTTTGGATGTGTAGGAAATGCACGTTCAGATTTCCTCAGACCCCATGGTCATTATCTGTGAGAATAAAATGATTAAAACTGGACTGTGCAAAGCATTAAAGAGACATGTTTGTGCTTGTTTGTTTTGCCTTTAGTATGCAGACCTGAACCGTAGCATTGATGCGCTAAATGCCTGGAGGAATGCCACCATGCTGAAGCCTGACCACAGCTTGGCATGGAACAATATGGTCATACTGTTAGACAACACTGGTAATGTACACCTGATTTTGTTTGTTTGATCAGATTTAAAAGATCAATGAATACTATCATGGGCTGCACAGTGGCGCAGTTGGTAGCACGTTCGCCTCACAGCAAAAAGGTCGCTGGTTCGAGCATTGGCTGGGTCAGTTGGCGTTTCTGTGTGGAGTATGCATATTTTCCTTGTGTTGGCCTGGGTTTCCTCCGGTTTCCCCCACAGTCCAAAGACATTTAGGTGAATTGAATAAGCTAAATTGTCTGTAGTGTATGTGTGTGAATTAGTGTATGCTGGATAAGTTGGTGGTTCATTTCGCTGTGCTGACCCCGGATAAATAAAAGGACAAGCCAAAAAGAAAATGAATGAATAAATGAATACCATCACAAACAGAAAAACTGCAGTGGTCCCTCACTATAACGCAGTTCACCTTTTGCGGCCTTGCATCTACGCAGATTTTTTTAAAAAATTTGACATGCTTTTTTGTGTTCATTGTGTTCTGTGTCCTGATTAGAGCCTCGTGTTGTACATCCTGATTGGCTGTAGACCATAATCAATCTCCAGCCCAATTCTCCTGTACAGAAGCTGCAGAATGTGCTCAGCTTGCCAAATTTACATAAATCTTTGATCGCTAGCAGTGTGATTCTAAAGTGCTGGACTGTATGTTTGCAAGTTTTCTCCCCAACAAACCCCACAATGTTGATGAAACTTTCTGCAGCATCAAAGGCACCTGTGATAGCATTTAAAAGGTAGAGGAAGATGCTAACCATCGCACAAAAAGTTGGACTTCTAAACATGCTAAAGAAAGTTAGAAGTTACACGGTTGTAGGGCGCCATTACAGTATAAATTATTCTTAGTTTCGTTAGATATAGAAGAAGGAGGGAAATAAGAAAGACGACAGCAGCAAGTTACAATAAGGACTCAAAAAGGGTTGTAACAGTCCGCAACAAGACCATCGTAAAGATGGAGTCTGCTTTAGCTTTGTGGATCACTGACTGCAGTTGGTTTCATGTCATAATACTGGACTTATTTTTCTGCGCAGGTTTGAAATTTACTTGAAACTGGAAAAAGTTTTTATTAAAAGTTGTTTAGTTATGGCAGAAAATATATTTTGCAAAGAAAGTTCAGCATTTAAGAAAAAATTTAAATTTGTTTCAAATAATTTTGTAAAAAAATCGTGACTGAATCTTGAATCGTAAGATTAGTATTGTGAATCGAATCGATTAAATCAATTAAAATTGATTACTAAAAGTGTTGGCAATGAATTTCATAATCGATTCATCGTTTCACGCGACGCGGAGACATTTGATTATTTAAAAATATGTACTTTAGTTGAGTAGTGCAGAGCAGAGTGAATGCACTTTGCCTCTTTCGCCTCATAGACAGGACGGAGCAAAAAAATGAGCGGAGGTGACATCAGAGGAAAGATACATGGCGAAGGCAGACAAATCTGTGTGACCCTAGTCATCCAAGGTGTAGGAGCATTTTACACAAAATAAACAAAAAGTGTGTTAATGGCCATATATGCAAAAGTGATGATGGGAGCACCATGGCAGTGATCCAGCACCTGAAACGCAAACATGATGGGAGTCTTTGATGAGGAGGAAGGGAGCAACAGCAGCGTAAATCACTACAGAATACTATTTTTGTTCTGTTTTAAAGTGAGGAATGTAATGTCCCCGGTGCTGGTGTTATCCAGCTTGACAAGCATGACGTGAAAAATTCAAACTGACGCATTGGCTGGCGCTGAGCCAGAGAAAGACGTGTCATATTATCAAAATTATGCAGTGTTTAAGCCACCCAATGCTTATTTTATGTTTTAGACATTAAAATATACATAAGTACTAGTAAAACAATACATTTAGAGTTTGTAATAATAAATAATAAAAAGGACACATCTGTCATACAGTATTTTTGTGGCTGTGGTGACAAAAGTCACTACCGGGGCCAGATAAAATCTTTTAAACTCACCAGTGAAGGAGTTGATAACAGAAGTAAAGCAGCAGTGGTAGAGTTACTTTGCATTGCAAGACTTAAGACACTTTTTTTTGGATCATTCATTTTCCCACGTGTTGTCATGTATAGCTACATTGCAAAAAATATTTTCTTACTTAGTAATTTTGCCTCATTTCCAGCCCAAAACAATTATTAAAATAATCGTTAGTTGCAGCCCTAAATCGAACCTAAGTCAGGTAAATCGTTACATCACTACTTGATATTGATTGGCCAGTTGATATTGGCAGCATTAGAGTTTTTAACTGATAAAAAAATAAATAAACATGCAAAATTATCTTGATGTTTAAAGAAAAGTATGTCTACTCTTTTTGTTTTTCAGTTTTTCAGGACTCATTTATCAGCCTATATATCGGTTTTCCAAATATAACAAGTTTTCAATTGACGGTATCAGCAGAAATGTCCTCATCTGTGCATCCGCAAATTAAATGTACTAAATTCATTTATTTATTTGATGTAATAAGTGTGATAATATACAGGCAGCTTCACATCAGCATCCTGATCCATCACTCTGTTGGAGTTCAGTTTGCTGATGGTGCATTACCTTTCGCATACATCCCAGTTTAGCAATGCAGTATAGATTTGTATTGTCACGTCCAGACAGGGTGCAGTCATGTATGCGTAAACTGAGTGAGTGTTCTCATTAAACGTGACCTTGACCCTGCCCTTGAGGGTAAACAGATGATCTTGGCCTCCTCCCAAATCTTGCTGCCTTGTCGTTATCGTCTGGTGTCCCAAGTATAGCCGAAGCACATAGCTGTGTGTGTGATTGAGGAAGAGAGAGAGGTGTGAACTTCCATTCTGCAGATGCTGAGCGTCAGGTGCACGCTGCCACATGGGGCCATGCTGCATAATTAGTTCAGCCTTTACAACAATTAACTCCTGCACCCCATCTTCACCCCCTTATCTTGTCGGAGACCCTACAGGGATGGAAAACTTAAGCTTTCTATTTAAATTACCCAATATTATTTGAATGCTTTTTGTGTGTGTGTGACTTAAAAGTTTTAAGTAATAAAAAAGCTGAAAAGGTACAATTTTAAAGTTATGATTTACAATAAAAGGCAACGTTTTCAACCTGAAGTAGAGTTCAGAATGTAAAATATGTAACCAAAAATTGTAACCTTGTAAAAGTAATACTTTACTTAATAAATGGGGTTGCAACTGATCACAGAGCTCATGGTTTGGATCACGTTATGGTTTTTTAGTCATGGATTGGACCGTTTTTCGGATCAGCCAAAAAGGGGAGAAAACAGTACTGAAAGATACTTTGGTTTTAGCAAACAGAACTTAGAACCTGTAATTTTATTTAAAATAAAATTATGAAATAATCAGCTGAATAAAAATAAATTGTAAAATATACAGTACTGTAAAAAAATTCACTGTTCATATTTTTGAAGGCTGGTTGTTGCCAGCTATTGGTTGAATAATGTAATTTTCTGCCTACAACTTTCAGTTTTGAGTGTTGTTAAATGCATATGACTGTGATTTTATTCTTTACCATAAACACCAGTGGTTTTATCTAAACTATAAACTGTTATCCTAGCACTTCTGTGTTGTTTGGCTCTTTGTAACTTCATAACTAACTCAGACTAAAAACTTGATTTTTTTTGCGTTTTTCAAACACTGATTTGAATGCAGCGATTCGAAGGAATCTTAAACATTTGCAAATCACCATCATTTATCATTTGTGTTGAGCGGGTGATCTTTTAATGATTAATCAAGCAGCTTGCACTGAATGCATTGATGCAGGCTAAACAAGTAGTGACAGAAAACACCTTTAATAACCTAAGAAAACCCACCACATCCCAAATAACCTACCATGACTTCTTCCATCATCATATCTTACAGGAAAACCTAAATGCTTTTATATATATTATTTGAATGATGCGAGAGACAATCTCTCTGCAATCGTTACAAATTTAGGATTAATCTACTAGTAAAAAAAATTTATTACTCCGCAGGCTGCATGTGTTTTGAACTGTGGGTTGTGACCCATTCAAATCACAGATCAACAGTGATCTCTTACACTCCTACTTATGAATACTAAACTGAAATGTTTTAATATAGGGCTGCACGATAATGAAAAAAATCTGATGTTGCGATATTTTCTTTTTCTGCAATACATTTTGCAATATCAATATACTTTTACCAAAGTCAATGTCAGCTTTATTGTCAACTCAACCACATGTACAGGACATACAGAGAACTGAAACTGTGTTACTCTTAGACCCTAGGTGCCTAACATATAATATTAATACAAAAAGTAGAATTTTAAAAAGAGACATATAAACAGTATATAGGGCAAAAAAAGCTTGTAAACGTGATAATTATGAGAGAGTGACTGTCTAACTAGTATACAGGGAGGTAGTATGAGATAACTAGCACCAGATGAAATGAACAGCTCTATTAGAAAATGATTCATAATTTTAGATTGATTGAGATGATTTTGTAGTTTAGTACATCTCCATGAATCAAAATAAACCAAATCACTAGCATTGACAAATGCAGTGGAGCGACGATGCAATGAAAATGCACAGAACTTTATGGCTTTCTGGGAATCTAGCAGGCAAAATAACAATAAACAAATGTATGATATCGCTGTATAAATACATTTAATCTTTCTTAAAGTTAAAATTATTGTTATTTCTTGCCTGAATGTTTTAAACAGACCTTAAAACAAATGCAAATGATAAACATGTTGGTGAACTTTAGTAAAATTTTGCAGTGAATCCACAAATAACATGATTTCAACTGTGGAAAATCCCAATGTAAATGTAACAGCATCATATAAATACAATTAATCTTTCTTAAAGTTTAAAGCAATGTTATTTCTTGCCTGAATGTATTAAACTGGCTTGAAATGCTCACAGACCTTAAAAACAAATGCAAACGATAAACATGTTCATTCATTTATTTACTTTACGGCTTAGTCCCTTATTTATCTGGGGTCGCCACAGTGGAAAGAGTCATATGTTTTTATGCAGGGGATGCCCATCCAGCTGCAACCCGTCACTGGAAAACCAGTAAAACTTTGCTGTGAATCCATCATGTATGATTTCAACTGGAAAATCCCAATGTAAAATATCACTATATAGTCTACATTGCATAAATACAATGAATCTTTAAAGTTAAAAGCATTATACTTTCTTGTCTGATTGTTTTAAACTGGCTTAATAGGCTCACGGACCTTAAAAATAAATGCAAATAATAAACACGTTGGCTAACTTTAGCTAAAAAATGTCATTGAATTTATAAATCACATATGATTTCAACTGTGGAAAATCCCTACTTGACAGATCCTGCAATGTATTGCAGATTAGCACATTGCGATATCGATGCTGAAATGATATATTGTGCAGCCCTATTTTAATATGTAAACATATTTTGAATCTGGATACCTTTGACAGTTTGTGACTTCTGAAAGTAGTATTTTTAACTGGTAATTAAAAAACGGCAAAAATTATATATATATATATATATATATTTTTTTTTTTTTTTCTGTCACCAGCAACATTTTTCCAGTTATATTAAATAATAAATAAAATAATAAAATATTTAAAATGGTATCATCTGACCCTACTTATAAAAGAATCCGTATTTACATGCAATTATTTATGTGCTTTTGTTTTTATTATTAGGAAATAAAAATATTTTCCAAGTTTCCAACGAGATTTTACAGGATTATCAGAGGATGTCCTTTCCAGGAAATGCCAGCATAAGAACCCAACGTGATTAGACCGGAAGAGCAAGAATCAGCAATGCTTGAAATTTATGTATTAAAAGCCTTGTGTGTTGTTTTAAAGCCACTCTTCCCTGCCGTGTGGAGAATGGCGCGATTCCCTGACAGAAGCCGTTTATTCAAACGCGTCTCCTAGGCAGGTTGGCTCTCCCTGGAGAGTCTTGGCACGGTCCATTTTACTTGCCAATAAATAAATAAATAAATAAAAATCAACTCTGGCACCCACATCTTCTCCCCTCTGCATTTCCCAGTCCCCCTTGAAGCCAAAACCACTCCCAAAAATAAGTAAATTAATGAAACCAGGAAATTGATGATGTTTTTTTACCTGCTATTGTTTTCCAGCAAGATCAAAAAGCATGGAGAAAGAGTGCAAACATAAAACATGAGTTTTCTTTAGATTTCAGTGGAGAGGAAGAATCTTCAGCAGCTCATAAATTTGTTAAGGGCCAGCCGGTAAGAGAAGATCTATCTGAGTCTGTGGTCAGAGGGAGTTTTGACATCCGGATCAATAACTCAGTAGCCCTTGTGTTGCCCTCTAATTAGGAAACTAAAAGAATCAGCCATGTGTGGAGTGGAAAAACTCTCTTCTGGAGGCTGCTGACACACCAGAGCAATCCACACAATCTACAGAATGACACTGGACAGATGTCCTCTTGTGTCATTAAAACGATATATAAACATGCATACAGTTCTCTCTGTTTTTTTTTTTTTTTTTTTTGCCTTTTTGATCAGCAAATTTTAATGCCCCAAAGGATTTAAAATAAAATGACTTTTCCTGTCAAAGAGACATATTCGTCTGATACTACTAAAACTAGTGGGGTTGGGGGAAAATGTACAACATAGCATTGTAATGTTTTTCTATAAAATATAATATTTATACATAGATGTCCATAATGAAATATAGAACATGTTTTAATTTACTAAACAATAATAAATAATAATAACAATACACGTATAATATAATAATAATATTTAATTATAATAATCTAATTATTTGCAGTCCACTACAGTACATGGTGGTGTTGAATTTATTAATTGATTTATTTTCTGGTGAGCAGGGTCACCTTCAGTAGCAGTAAGTTAATAAAATTAATATTTAAGACAATCCCATGTATTTGCACCGCAGCAATAAAATTGAAGTGAGATGCAGACTAAGAAATGCTTATGGTAATTTAGTTTGAAAATGTTGCCAAAATGTTCCTTTAGGGACATATTATAAAGTTGGAAAAAGGTTATAAATTGAAAAATATCGCAATATATTTAAAATCACAAAAATATTGTATTGTGACAAGGATTGTGATACTATTGAATACTAATTCCTACAATCTTTACAGCTAGTTAAATTCATTCATTTTGTTGTCGGCTTAGTCCCTGTGGGGCCACCACAGCGGAATGAACCGGCAACTTATCCAGCAAGTTTTTACGCAGCAGATGCCCTTCCAGCCGCAACCCATCTCTGGGAAACATCCACACACACACACACACACACACACACACTCATACACTACGGACAATTTAGCCTACCCAATTCACCTGTACCGCATGTCTTTGGACTGTGGGGAAAACCGGAGCACCCGGAGGAAACCCACGCGAAGGCAGGGAGAACATGCAAACTCCACACAGAAACGCCAACATGATTCTAAACATGATAGTTTCAATAACTCATTTCTAATAACTCATTTATTTTATCTTTGCCATGATGTCAGTAAATAATATTTTACAAGATATTTTTCAAGACACTTCAGCTTAAAGTGACATTTAAAGACTTAATTAGGTTAACTAGGCTGGTTAGGGTATTTAGGCAAGTTATTGTATAACGATGGTTTGTTCTGTAGACTATAGAAAAAAATTAGCTTAAAGGAGCTAATAAATTTGACCTTAAAATGTTTTTTAAAAAATTAAAAACTGGTTTTATTCTAGCTGAAATAAACGTAAAACTTTCTCCAGAAGAAAAAATATTATCAGACATACTGTGAAAATTTCTTTGCTCTGTTAAACATCATTTGGGAAATATTTAAAAAATTATAAAATAAAAAAAAATTAATAAAAGGGGTGCTAATAATTCTGACTTTAACTGTGTTTATAAATAATTTATTTTTTTCTTAGAAATGTAATCACACACTTCACAAGAAGGCCAGTAGTATAGAACAATTTCTTTGGAAACTTGGGAGGAAGTTTGCAGTAAAGTACATATTGTGCCCAATTTTAATATCTGGAGGGAATTCAGATGTAAAGTTGTAACTAGATTTTTCTGAACTCCAAAAATAATTTCAAAATAGAACCCATCTCTAACAACTGCTGGAGAAATTGTGGACAGAATATTGGTAACCACACCCATATTCTGTGATGATGTCCTAAATTAAATAACTAGTGGAAAGAGGTATTTAATGCCCTAAAGGAAATCTTCCATTATGAATTTTCTGAAGATCCCACAGTTGTTCTGCTAGGTGTATGCCCTGAGGGCTTCGATGGCAGATCAAAAAATTACTTATTACAAATCCTACTTGCTGCAGCTTTGAAGTGCATCACATGCAGATGGCAAAACTCTGAATCTCCATCATATAATGCTTGGATTCAAAAAGTGTAGGAACTGTGTCAAATAAAACAAATAGCAAATGCATTACAACTTCACAAAACTATTTCCTAAAGAGATGGTCTCCTGTTTATTCCTCTTTATTTCTTCAATAATGAGCCGTACTGAATGCTGTGAAATATCGGTGAACAAAGCCCCTTTTTCCCACTTTATCCTTTTTTTAAAAAAATAATTATTATTATTGTGTATTTAATATTATTCTTTTCTCTCTTTTATATGTCCTAAGAATTTGTTTTAGTTCTGTACATGTATTTACAACCATTTTGGTAAGAAGAAATTGATGGTCTAACATGCAAAAAAAAAAAAAAAAACTTTTTACTCTATGCAATGTTGTTTTCTCTAATAAAAGTAAATAATAAAAAGTCCAGTGTTTTGAGACATTCTAAACAAAGTATGAGCAGCTGTGATACTGAGCTTATGTTTAATATAATGTTTTGTTTTTTCATGACAGGTAATCTGGCACAAGCTGAGCTTATTGGAAAGGAGGCATTAAAGATATTGCCAAAAGATCACACCATCATGTTCTCCCTCGCCAATGTCCTTGGGAAACAGGAAAAATACAAGGTTAATCCAAACTTTTTTCCACATTGCGCTGCTTTTTCTGTGAAATTGTTACTCAAACTATTTCTTTGATACAGAAGGGAACTTTATAATAACCAATGTTTCTTTTTCTCCCAGGAGTCAGAAGGATTCTTTCTTAACGCTCTGAAGATCAACCCAAACGTTGCCAGTTGCCATGGTAATCTTGGTAAGTCTCCCAGGATCCCGCTGGCACCTCAGTATTGTCACGAAAACAGTTGTGCAAGTTTTGACTCCTGCAATGTTACACGATACAGGCATAAATCGGTGCGATTGAATCAACAAACAAAGCGAAGTGGCTATGATTCTTCTCCCATTCACTGCGGAGTTACTGTACAGTCCCCTGATTTAAGTGACAGCTCTTTTTTTGTGTGTGCTCCTGCAGCTGTTCTTTATCACCGGTGGGGAAAACTAGACTTAGCAAAGCGACACTATGAACTGTCTCTGCGACTGGATCCCAGCGCTCCAGGGACCAAGGAAAACTACAACATGCTGAAACGCAAGCTGGAACAGCGGCAAAGGACTGTTGGATAACGCTGTTTTTGATACTTGCATGCAACGAAAGTCTTTGTATACGGTCTCTACACAAGTAAATAAATTAATTCGTCCTATTTAGGCCCACATTTGTCTTTTATGAACCCTCACAGATCATATCCTTGCTTCAAATCAGTCTTTTAAGGTCAAGACTTTGGTTCTTAAGCGCCTCAAATGAGTTTGTCACGTGTAACTGTAGTCTCAAGACATATGGAACATATCCACTATCTCGACTTTCATCTTTGACCTCATGTTATGTCAGCTGGGCTTCTATTTATTAGTCTGTTACACTTTGTAATTGTAAAATATGTTACTCTTGGCCATCTACCAAGAACTCACCCCACTGTGGACATTACAGCAAATTGCATTTTAAAATGTCAAGTTACCATGATTCACACACCAGTATGGGTTTTGTTTGTTTACCCATCTTCTGTGGTATCTAACATACACGTCTGAAGGACCAGATCGTGGCCTTTCGTTCCTCCAAGTCATCTGTAGTTAATGTCGGAAAGGTGTTTTGCGAGTCTGTGCTCTGATGTGCTTCGGCCAGGGCCAGAGGGTCAGCCAAAGTAGGAAGCCGGCAGCCATGACAGCAAAGAAAACAGTGAAGCTCAGAATGGGGGCTTCAAAGGAGGTGGAGCGCAGTCCCTAGGGGCATCTCACACATGCTGGCCGCTCTTGAAAGTTAGCGGGCTGAGCGAGAGCTGACCTCAAGACACAACTTCAGTCAACAAGTCTCCTCCTTAGTTTAAAGTGCAGCGTGCTTCTATTTTTTCACCTGCTTCCTCCAAGCCAACAGGACACTTTTGAAGACCTGAGATCCTTAAGACATTGCTGCCGAGATGACAGGGTTGTTGGCTCTAACGATACCATCATCCTCAGATCTAAAATATCAGCCTGGGGTTGTGATGTATAGACAAAGAAACTATATATAATTTTAGATTCAATTTATAAGAAACACTTTTGATCAATAACAAAGCCTTGCGTTTTTATGATAACCAGTGTCTGCTTGTATTTTCGACTTCTCTGCACACGGGTGATATTGAACTAACATGGGTGGACCAGTGTCTTTCATTCTTTCCTTGAATTTCACACATGATGTTTCTGCATTATTTTCATAGTGCTGCATAGAAGAATTACTGTGTCCACTTCTGTTTTTGTACATTATAAAGTTTAAAAGTGTGTGGAATCCATTGGACCTCTGCATAGCCTCCGAGAAAGTAAACCGTTGTACTAACATGCATGGATAGGAGGCATATTGGTTCTTGAAAAAACACCGCAAGATCACAACAACAAACACTCTGCTATGTGACAACTATGGATGTTTATATACTTGATTCCTGTTGCCATTTTTTGTGCAATGACCTTCCCATTAACTTCTTACAATTATCAGTGAGTATGATCTTTCAGATAATTAATATTAATTATAATATGCATATTTTCTGCTAAAACATTTCTTAGTATTATTGTTGAGTTCACCATGCAGACTAATGTAGAATTTGCGTAGTACAGCATTTATGTGAAATTCAATTCAATTATCTAATTATTTTCTGTCACATTTCATTTGATCAATATAAACCATGTTTACGGTAAAACATTATTAATTTCTTATGTATTAAAAGTATAGTTAACCCAAAGATGATGCTGAATGTATGTGTATATAGTTTTACATGATAAGACATCAATGTATTGTCATGCTTATTAACTTTGTTTTCTAATATGCATTTTACTCGCATAGTGATGGTTACCATTGACTTACATTATATGAATCATCTGTTTTTAAAAAAAATATTTCATGTGCAGATTTTGTGCTAAAACCTTTCTTAGTGTTATTGTTGAGTACTCTCCATAGAAAGTCCATAGTACATCCTTTATGTGAAATTCAATTCAATTAGCTATTTATTTAATGTCACATTTCATTTGATCAATATAAACCATGTCTATGGTAAATCATTATTAATTTTGTATGTGTTAAAAGTCCACTTGGATGATGCAACAGCAGCCACAGGACAACGGTGCCAGTGGGCTCACCACACACCAGTTTTAGGGAGAGTGATAGAGCCAATTCGATGGCTGGGGATGATTGGTCATAAGTGCTGCTCATCAGAAAGACAGCGCTCACTGACAGTATAGTGTCCCCTTTACTATAATGGGGCATCAGGACTCACACAGACCGCAGATTGAGTGCCCCCTGCTGGCCTCACTAACACCAAATCCAACAGCAACCTAGTTTTCCAATGTGGTCTCCCATCCAGGTACTGATCATGCTCAGCCCTGCTTAGCTTCAGTGAGTAACCAGTCTTAGGCTGCAGGGTGATATGGTGGTGGCTACGTGGCTGTAGCATACAGTAAATGTATGTGTGCATATGGTTTTACATCATTAGACATCAATGTATTGTCATGCTTATTAACTGTGTTCTTTAATATGCATTTTACTCTTACAGTGATTACCATTGAAATATTTCATGTTCTGAAGAAAACAAAACCTTGAATGGACCGAGGGTAAATTGGTAAATAAACACTTAAAGAATGCTAAAAGAGCAGGTTCTGCAGGATGTTGCTTCACCTCAGATGGCTTAATAAAACAATTTTGCGCAAAATTTGAGTTTTTAAATTTTATAACCTCACAAAATACAAAGCTTCCATCCAATAAAAAAAAAAAAAACAGTTTCATGTGTAGGCTACCATGCTGATTTCACTTACCCAGATTATCATTTTATAAAATCTAGCAGGACAGTTTTTTTTTATTCTGTCTGGCAATGAATAATAATTTAAACCCCAACACAATCTCATGTGGAGCATGTTGATAGGAATATCACAGCATGACAACTAATCCATGCATTAATTGCTGACCTTAAGTGCTTCATAAATAGAGCACTAACATTAAGTTGGGAAGACTACATTTGAAAGAAAATATCAAATCTGAAACGTTTTCCACATTTTTATATGTTGTCCATCCATTATGAATCCGTTTCAGTAGCTATTCCCTTTCTATTTCATAGCACTAACAATTAAGCTCTGCGGTTTCCACATCAGCACTTCTAGGAATTGTCTGCGATTCTTTGATTCCAAGAGTCAGTGAAATTTATCTTGAACGAAAACAAGAGAGATCCTTTTTTACAGTCAGTGACCTGAGGTTTATTTAAGCTCCATCGTAGTGTAGCACTTGACATGTGCCGCTTTGTGAACGTTATTAGCCGCTTGGCCCCACAGTATGTTTAGATGAACAAGCCCTGAATCACATTTTACAGCTCAGAGCTCCTCTGACAGACTGCTAATCAATCTGACAGGATGTTGTCAATGTTGCTCTTCTAAAATGCTCCCTGGCTCACCCTGCAGTCCTTTAAACAAAACTAATGGGTTGTGATGTCAGCTTTCCGACTTCCAGTCTAATTGATGTACATTTTGCAGATCTTCCCAGAACAGTCATGGGCCATCCAGCACGGTACATCCACTCCCGTGACACAGGGTCAGGATTCACGCACACGTGTGATTATTAGGATGGCACTCATTAGGGAGCATCTTGCCTGACACTGTGGTCGCGCCGCTCTGAAGAGCACTGTGCGAATTACTGCCGTACACTCCCTGGCATTTTAAAAAGGAGCGATTGTCACACGCGATACCACCACCAGTCCCCGTGTCCACCTCTGCCCTACAGTGATTAATTGTTGGCGATGGCCAAGTAGAGGCCATTGATGCCAGCTGCTGGTCTGGGTTTGTTGAATTAATATCATGGACACTTTCTGCCAACCCTGCCCTGTCATTCACAAGTCCTTGAGACATGAAGCAAGTTTAGACGTATGGTTTGTGTTGTGTTTTTATTTCTATATGTATGTTTTGTTCAGTTTTAAAATAAGTGAGATTTTGAAAAGATCAATAATTGAAGAGTTTAGATGCAAAAACCTCTTAAGTGCCATCTGAAATTTTCTCCTAAAATTATTATTTTTCCCAGAGTACTAAGTATAAGTTGAGTAATTTCCCTTTCATTTCAATTAATGTGTTTTTTCATTGCATTTAATGTGAAACTAGTGAACATAAATATAGGAGTCTTGGAAAAATGCTCATTTTAGAATTTTTTTTTAGATGGAATTGAGAGGATTTTGCATCTGAATTCTTCAATTGTTCTTAGAATTTCATTTGGATTTATAGGCTTATGAAAGACAGTGTATTTTAATTTTATATTTCATTTTTAATAATACTGTATGCATTTCCCAAGGTAAACGAAAAATAATAATAATAACAACGTCAGCATCATGCTGTTTTACACAACATTTTATAACCTGAACAAGCACTGATGTCATAAAATATTTTATAAGACTTATTGATGTTGACTTGCGTCACAACTTACACAACTTACAATATATCATTCTATTTTTTTTGTTAGTTTGTTCATGGATCATGTCACTAAATAATACATAGCAAAGTTTTTGTTGGTCGAGGCAGTGCACAGTAGGTAGTGCTCTCGCCTTACAGCAAGAAGGTCGCTGGTTCGAACCTCGGCTCAGTTGGCGTTTCTATGTGGAGTTTGCATGTTTTCCCTGCCTTCGCGTGGGTTTCCTCCGGGTGCTCCGGTTTCCCCCACAGTCCAAAGACATGCGGTATAGGTGAATTAGGTAGGCTAAATTGTCCTTAGTGTGTGTGTGTGAATGTGTGTGTGGATGGGTCCCAGAGATTATACTTTGTAAAACCCAACAATTTTAGGTAACTCAAACCATTTGAGGAAACCGATTGCAACAAATCATTTAAGTTCAAAAACTAATCCTAGTGAGCACTGTGAACTTAATCCATTTGAGTAAACGAACCAATCAAAGCACAGTAAAACCCAATAAATGAAGAGAACTGAAACCAACTGAATACTGTAAAACCCAATAAGTTAAGGCAACTTAAACCGTTTGAGGAAACCGATTGCTACAAACCATTTAAGTTGAAAAAACTAATCTTTAAGAGTACTGTGAACTTACTTCATTTAAGTTGAAGTAATAAGGTATTTAATTAACTCATTACCTTCAACACTAAGATCAAACCTCTTTCCAAATGAGTAGAATTAACTTTCAGTACATTTTGAATGAACTCCACTCATTTCATTTGATAAAGTTGTCTGTTAGATTTTACAGTGTAGGTACATATACTAGAAACCTCCGTGCAGGTGTGTTGAAGAAAGTTGGAGCTAAACTATGCAGGACAACGGCCATCCAGGACCGAATTTGGACACCCCGGTATACAATTACATGAAATTACTTTTGATTAAGTAAATATTTCTGTTAGGGTTTGATTTTAGCAATACATAAGTAAATGTACAAATTAATATTTCTAAGTTTACCAGAACACCATAAAACAACATACAATGCTCAGCATAACAGAGTACAGCCCATTTTGAAAATGAATATTTTTTTTCATTTCTCAGTAAATATAGGTATATAGGAGTATTTTGGAGCATCTAAACAGATTTAATTAACAGATACATTTATTAAAATAATATTTAAGTCACCAAACATATTTGGAAATAGAAAGATAATACAATTAAATTCAAGCAAAATGCTGCCAAAAAAACAATATATATATATATATATATATATATATATATATATATATATATATATATATATATATATATATATATATATATATATATATATATATATACATACAATCTACAAAATTTTTACTAAATTTGTCATTTTTTTGCTTCTCTTGATCTTTCATTTTTTTTTACATTTGTATTTAATATTTTTCTATAACATATAAATTTGAGTGTACTAGTTTTTGGACCTTATCATAAGTTGTTTTGTTAGAAAAGTTTCAGATTTGGCTTCAGTACTGACTAATCTAATGTACAGTTGAAGTCAGAATAATTAGGCACGTTATTGTATAACGATGGTTTGTTATATATATTGCCTAAAGGGGCTAATAATTTTGACCTTAAAATGTTAATAAAAAATGTAAAACTGCTTTTATTCTAGCCGAAATAAAACTAATTAGACTGTCTGCAGAAGAAAACATATGATCAGACATACTATAAAAATTCCCTTGCTTCGTTAAACATCATTTGGAAAATATTTTAAAAAGAAAAAAAATTCAAAGAGGGTTTAATAATTCTGATTTCACTGTATATGCACAAATATAATATTGTATATAGCTTCCTATTAAAAATATGTTTTAAAAAAAATTGTGAAGGGTGTACTTATATATGCTGAGCACTGTATATCTTAGAAGCCAGCTTGGTTGTTGAAAATAATAATAAAAGTTTTTTCCTCAGGGAGGCAAATGGAGAAGGGAGCACAACAAAATGAGATGCTCTGGATCTTATTGAGAAAAAAAAGGTGCAGTGAGATGGAAATTTATTAACTGGCAGCAGTTAATGTGTGCATTATTCATTTCTGGTAAGCATGAAAAATGATTTAAAGAGGTTTGAAATTGCAGCTGCAAAGGCTGACTGCACCGAGCCAAACTTGTTCATTTGATCCTTTAGAGGTGCAGAGGGGTGTGAGCCGCTCCCTGGACAGGGTTTACAGTAACAGCTGTGCTCCTCTCACAAGGGGGTGGCCACTCGTCCGGGCGGTGGGCCGCTCTGAACAGATGGAAAAATACATCAGAGCTCGCTCACTGTTATTAAAAACACAATATCCTCTGTTTAAGGCGGCTGGGGGGTGAACAGGGCGGGACAGGATCGAATGGAATGGCTGTTGGGTAATTTCTTATCATCTGGTTGTGCAGAAATCAGAGAAGGAGAGACTTGTCGTTCTTTGTGTCTGTGTGTTTTTCTTGGTCTCTCTCTCAGCACCACCCCTCTTTAGCTCTGCGAGGGCAGCGAGGAGGAAACGGTGCCAGTGGCATATGGCTTGCCACTGCGCTAAACATCCATACTACAGACAGGTCCATCAGTCACAGCTCTGGCCGGGTATGGGTGCCTGATAGATGGTGTTTAGAGCTTACCTGCTGTTACGACATCACCACTGAAACACTGGGCTCCCCTCAAAAGCCCACACCGACACTGGAGGCCGCAAAGCGTGAAATACCACGTCTGGAAGTGCCTACCGAGTCGGCAGAGTTACAACAAATAATAGATAAGCTATTCAAACCCTCAGTTAGGGACCCTGGGTCAGAGCCGCGCACACGCCAATTAATGCACAACATCTGCCGCACGCAGAGAATGTATATGTGGAGCCTCGGTGAGATTCTGGTCATTTAAAGACAAACGTTTCTGTGGGCATCAAATTGGTTCGAAGATTGGGTCAAATTGGAGTATTCTTCTCAAAGCCTTCGCCTTTTTCCATGACGAAAGGTTTGTCTTTGTTCCTACTTGGGCCTGGTGTTTTTCTGCCAAATTTAACAGAAGGCTCTGAGGGTAAAGGGGGTCCAACCCCACCATTACCTTCTGCTGCTGAGCAACTACCCAGCAAAGACAATCACCCAGAACCCTGCTGCCTGCTCCGCAAAGTGAAAATCCTTTAATTAGACTTTCAGTTTCTCCATCTAACATCCTTCATCTTGCTAGTAAAAAATAGATTTTTTGACAACCACTTTTTTCTTTAAACATGTGAAAACAAAATGCAGATTTAGCATGATTTGTTTATTATTATTCATTTACTTCATGGCAATTTCTTCAAGATATGAAATACTATATAATGAGAAAATTTAATTTGCATGATTTCCTGCCTATTTAGACCAAATGGGATTAATAAAACGCAACAACTAGGTAATACATTACAACTATATCAGTCTCCAGCTCTAGATTTTCTACAAAACAAGTTTGCAGCGCCAGAACTGACCACTGGGGGCAGTACCGTCCAAGAAACCACTGACAAAATCTCTTCTGGAAGGTAAAAAAGGCCAAATCTTTTATTTATTTTTTATATCTTCAGTGAAATAAGATGGCTTGATACACATACAAACACACAAAAATATTTAAAAAAAATAATTTTTAACCCTAACAAATATCTGAATTTCTTTGTTTTCTTTTTATAACTTGTTTTAACACAGTTTTATCTGTTTTAATTATTTAATTATTTTTATCATTTTTATTTTCTTGCTTTTTATTATACCTTATGCAAAGCACTTTGAATTGCCATTGTATATGAAATGTGCTATAGAAATAAACTTGCTTTGAATGTGTATAAATAATAATAATAATAATAATAATAATAATAATAATAATAATAAAACAGATTAGACAAGATTAAATATTATGTCAATGCCTTGTTCATTATGTTAACAATGTCAAAAATTATACATTTTAATCGACCATACTAGAATAATTCCACTTGAAATGTACAAAACATTTATTAAAAATGTAAATGATGTGCATAACAATAATAATAATAATAATAATAATAATAATAACAATAGTAATCTATCAAAAATGCTTTTGTCCAAAAAAAAATTTCACAGTTTGAGCAAGCAACTCCATTTATTGTAGAAAAATCTAATTGTAAAGCAATATGAATTATGTGAAATAGCTAATAATGCTAATTAAAATAGTATCTGGAAAAAAAGCCAAACTAAACGTTCATGTGTCTATCCAAAAAGATGAATACGAGGGGAGAAAGTGTTATATAATTAACACTATCTAAATAAACAAACAAACAGTCAAACTGGAGCCAAGGAGGCCCTGTTTTCCCTGTTAGTGCACTATTGGATTCCCAAACATTTAAATGGCTCTAATTAATGTCTCACTCACTGTGTTCTTATTACTAAAAAGGCTAATTATGCAGATGGATAACATCAGAGCTGGAGCATTTACATGTAAAATCAGAAAGCCATTTACTAAATGAGCATTCTTTCCATCTGTTGGTGGAATATTATAATTCTCTGCCTCTGCATGTTTGAAGATATAACATGAAATGATGCTTCTGGAATGAGCCAAGTATTTTAATTCCATCTCATAATGTTAGATAATGCAATGGGGTAAAATTACTGCACACACTCCCTTATAACACATGAATGATAAAAGTTTAGTTCAGAAATGCATATTTTTTAAGAAAGTGTGCTTCTTATAAACTGTTTATTTTACCTCAATAGCTTCTTTACCAAAACAAATAAACACCATTTCCATCCACCTCTAATCGCTTTATCTTGTTTGCTTAAATGCACTCAATCATGTGTTCTGCATAACCCTGTGAAAGAGTTACATGTTTATTTTCTCTGTTCACTTCGCTGGCTAATCTCTTCATTAATAAGTCATAATTGCAGACATTAGATAACCACAACAGATTCCCCTCAGACTGAATGCTAAGCATTGCTAGCCAAGCGCTTAACTGCATCACATTTGCCCCTGTTCCATGCAGCGGGTGGAATCCATAGATTGTAAATGAGGTCCGATGATGAACTCGGCACTGCCTGGGCCCCTGCACCAGGACACACAGAAAGAAGGAATACTCTGTCCTCTCGACTTTCTGTGCACCCTTTGTTTTTCTTCTTTTCTCTCAACAAAGCAATCAAGTGGCATATCGCACATGACAGAATGTAAAATACATTCATTTGCATGAATTTAGAGGCTGCTTTGACTTTGCTTTATGTCTGTGACTGACCGACGACTCCATAAAATTCACTTTAGCAGCAGGGGACCCGAGACCTCGCTAAATACTACGGCAATACTCCTGTCAACAGCCTGTCAATCAGCAGAGGCCAAACGAGGCTCGTGAGAGATGCAATCGTATAGAAACGGAAGGCGTTTTGATAACAATGATCTGAACTATTAACTAATATGTTTAAACGTCTAAAATGCATTACAATAAACTTGAAAACTTACAAAGGGGTTAATAATAGATGATTTGAGGGATAAGCCATAGATAAATGACTCGATCTTTACAAAAAAAAGAAAACAGAGTAAACAGAATTAAGTATCTGTTGTGCTGTAGAAGACTGGATCAGGGTCACTCCTCCTCACTTGTGTTGGTTTCACAGTTCATTAAATTGCTAACAATGAAGGGAAAGCACAAAGGTCCGGAGTAAAGGACGGAATAAACAGCAAGCAAATCGAAGCTTTTCTGAAAGAGTTTGAGGGGCCCCGAGATACTTCATTGCGACAGCTGAATGTTCAGCTTAAAAGGCAGATCTGATGAGAACGCGGCATTCATAGAACATTCATTCAGTGCACATGCTACTGTTAAACACTATACAAGAGACTTTGTCAGACAGGGATTTAAAAAATGACAGGACAATTAAATCTTTTATAAACTTTGTAAATCATATTTAATTAATAATGGACAAAATACCCTGTGCTTTATGGGTCTCTAAATTGAAAATTGGTAAAAATGACAAATGTAAATCATTTAAATAATAATTATTATTGTTTATTTACTTGAGGAAAATTATTTAAAGTTAGACTGATTAAAATATGCTAAATTAAAATAGGCAGAGATCATTTAGACAGGATTCATTTGATTATTTATTTAAGATGATCATTTTGTTATTATTCATATTGAATTAGATTATGTAAGAGATATTATTCAATAATCTGAATTTACTTATTGTTCTTTAGAAATTAAGATGGATTGACCTCAGGGGAGGGTCTGGGAAGAAGGGTTTGTGTGACGTTGGTTCGTTGTATTATTTTTTCCTGTTACCAGACATCCTGTATAATGTTACAACTTGAGGAATCTTTTGTAATGTCTGCAAAAATTCAATAATAAAACAAAAAAAGAGAGAGAAGGAAATTACAATAGATTTTTCAAAGCTTAACTGAGTAGATTAATTTTAGTCTTGAATGACAGACCTTTTTTTATTTGATTCAGGGGATTGAACTTGGAGACTCGTTTAAAGAGTTGGTTTCAAATATTAATTTATTTTTCTAATAATTAATTTATTTACAATTCTATGAGTGTCTGTGTTGATTTTTATTTCTATATACACACATTTAATTGAAATGTGTTCTCTTTCTATTCCTGAAGATGTTATGTGTCCAAACTCATATTTCAATGAATACAACTGTTTAATAAAACTGTTTTGTTTAAATTAGGGTTTCTTTTGGTGTCATCAAGTCAAATTTAGGACTTTTAAGATGCTTTTAAGACCATTATGAACGAAATTTTAGACAAACAGGGCTTAGATTAAGCCAGGACTAGGCCTTAGTTAAATTAGGCTCATTAAGCCACATTTATAAAAATGGCCTCAGAAAAATATACTACTGGTGTGCACCTGGTGATAAAATATGACACTGACATATTTTAAGACATCTCACCGCAAGTTATTTTGAGTTCATACAGCTCAAACATGCAATTTAATCTTGACTAGCCTTAAACCTTGTTTGTGAAACCGGGGGTAAGGATTTTTTGTAATAGCCCAGTCGGTGACAAAGAATTGGAAAAAAAAAAATCTAATGTATAGTTATTTCTTAACCACATATCTTAATGTGTCTATACACTACATCAACATGTTTCTTTTTTTAATGGCAAGTTTGGTATTGTCAAAAGTATATCTTTTCTGAAACAAATAACAAAAATGTACATGTGTTTGCTTTTTGGGCAAGGCAGTGGCGCAGTAGGTAGTGCTGTCGCCTCACAGCAAGAAGGTCGCCGTTTCGCTGATTCGAGCCTCAGCTGGGTCAGTTGGCTGGTGTTTCTGTGTGGAGTTTGCATGTTCTCCCTGCGTTCGCGTGGGTTTTCATCTGGGTGCTCCGGTTTCCCCCACAGTTCAAAGACATGCGGTAAAGGTGAATTGGGTAGGCTAAATTTTCGTAGTGTATGAGTGTGTGTGAATGAGTGTGTGTGTGGATGTTTTGCGGCTGAAGGGCATCCGCTGCGTAAAAAAAAGTGCTGGATAAGTTGGCGGTTCATTCAGCTGTGCCGACACCGGATTAATAAAGACAAAGCCGAAAAGAAAATGAATGAATGAATAAATGTTTGCTTTTTGTGCAAATGAATTGTGTATAACTCCAATTCAACCAAATGTGTTTCTTTAATAAAACCTTGTTTCATGCCTATAGAAATATTATGTCCACTCACCCTTACTTCTGCAAATAGTTTTTGTGAAAATGGAAGACCATGTAAAGGAATATATTGCTGCTATTATCATGAATATATATCATTATCCTGTTTTTAGTTTTCGTTTCCTGATTAGGAAATTGAATTAAGAGAATTTGCTTTAAAAAAAAGTCTAACAGGTGTTGCAAATTGTATCTCTTTGCAATAAATAACTTAAATATGTAAATATAATTTTTTTAGATGTATTGTTGGTGATTGGATGGGTGTCTTTTAAAATGAAGACCAATTTAAAACTATTTAAGACCTAAAAAACAATATTTATGTGAATTTAAGACATTTTAAGACCCCGCAGACACCCTGTTAAAGGCATGAAAAATTATTGCATATATTCACTGAGAAATTGATTCATATGTTCACTTTCATAAGGAAATGTGTACCCATTATATACAGTCAAAATGATTAGCTCTTCTGTGATTTTTTTTTTCTTGTTCAAATATTGCAAAATGATTTAACAGCGCACAGAATTTTTTTTTTTTTTACAGTATTTCCTGTAATATTTTTCTTCTGTAAAAAAATCTTATTTGTTTTATTTTGGCTAGAATAAAATCAGTTTTACATTTCATTCATTTATTAATTTTCTTGTCGGCTTACTCTCTTTATTAATCCGGGGTCGCCACAGTGGAATAAACCGCCATCTTATCCAGCAAGTTTTTACGCAGCAGATGCCCCTCCAGCCACAACCCATCTCTGGGAAGTAGTTTTGCATTTTTAAAAGCTTTTTAAAGTCATTAATAGCCCTCTTAAGTAATATTTTTTTCTGATTGTCTACAGAACAAACATAGATTTGCCTAATTACCCTAAATTGCTAGTTAAATAACCTAGTTATCCTTTAAATCGCACTTTATCTAGTAAAATATTATGTACTGTCAACATGGTAAGATATAAGAATTCAGTTATTAGAAATGATTTATTAAAATTAATGTTTATAAATGTGTTGAAAAAAAAATCTTTTGGGAAAAAAAATATTCAGAAAGGCTAATAATTCTGACTTCAACAGTATAAAAAATCTGGCATTTCTCTGCATCATCTATTAATAGGTAAAATAGTAATCCATTAACAGAGGAAATTTTAAAACTTGACAAGGCTACCTCCTTTCCCCCCAGCTCTAATATGAGAACAACTCATTTTGCAGACTCAAGGTGCTCTGCTGCTCTGTCAGCCCAGTTAGACAGGAGCGTTCAGGGCCAGAGGGGTTGTGTTCTCTCTGCGTCTCCAGCCTCACGGACACCACCACCACCTGCGCTGCTTCTGCCACTTCCAGAGGCCTGCGCCGACTCAGCATGGACACACACTTACTCAGCAGACACACCTTTACAGCAGACTCAGTCACACAGAAAACAGCCGCACACTCATCCGCAGCAGCACACGCTCCAAGATCCTGGCCCAAGCCTCTCCTCGCGTCACTCCATGCTAATTAAAGTCCACCCACAGGATGATTCACCCACACAAATATTAACGACTGACTCTCTATCTTCCTTCTTCTGTTTGGCTCTCTTAATATCATTATTATAAGACAAATGCTAGACTTGCTTGTCAAAACATTAATTACAGAGTGGCTCAGGTGAGGAAATGACAGAAACATCGTTTGCGGATGTGCTGAAATTTTGCGGACAATCCAGAAGATGGCAACCTATCTCTGATGCACACGTCTGATCACTTGTTTAGGTGTTTATCAAAGCATCAGACATTGTTTTCTATGATTTACAGTGATGCTGGAAGGTGATGGTAACATCTCTGGGTTGAGAGGCTAACAGAAATGAACTGAGTGTACTGAAATACAATTCTGTGGTTATATAAGTGTTATGATTTATTCTAAAATACCAAGGTAAGGACCTCAAAATAGTAGCATTTAAACACCGTTGCTTAAAATGCTACCATAATCTTTTTTGTTTCTTTTTTGAGGTGTTAAGAATGCTAACAGAAATGACTTTGAAAACTAGCGCAATTAAATTGATTTCCATGCATCTTAAATTAAAAATAAATACATAAATAAAACAAACATTATAATAACAAGGTGAATGTTGCTAAAATAGGCTCAGCTGGACATTATAAATAATGTTGGTCAGCCAGAATAGGAATAGTGTTATTCATTAAAACTATGCAGTCCACACCATTTTCCATACTTCTGTACCCTGTCATTACAGCAACTAATATGCTAATTAGGCTAGGTAAGGCAAGTTTATTTATACAGCACACTTCATACACAATGGTAATTCAAAGTTTTTTTTTTATAGCAACAAAATTATATATATATATAATATATATAATTTTTTTGAGTAAAAAGTGCAACTTAAACACCTTTACTTTTTATGCCTATACATTAAAAATCCTTATTGACATCTCATCTTTTACCAATTGTACATCTTTATATAAACATCTAAACATATGTTGTTCAAATGTTCAAAAGGCATTAGGATTTATACTATCAAGGTAAATTTACAAAATGGTTGTAATAATGTAGTAACACTGGAGAGTGGTGCACAGTCAAATGTTGCTGAACTTAACTAACCATAAATAACATGTCTTGTATACTTCCTTGAAAGATCTAGCAGAAACAACTTTGGCAACTACAGCCCATTGAAATCTTCCTCCATATGTTCAGAGTTGTTTAAAAAAAACAATTTGCTTTATAATACCAAGACAGAGATTTCTAAATGGTAGTAATAAAAATTAATCAGAAATTAACACTAAACCATTTAATTTATAATAAAGGGTTATCCGCCATATAGTGTACATGTAAAAGCACTTCATTCAATTTACTGACACCTAAAGGAGCCTCCCAGACTTATGATTAGGCATAGGCAGGTATACGTTTCAGAAGGGTATGATAACCTTAAATAAAAATACCATGGTTTAATGGTATTACTGCTTTAAAATAATTTCTTTTTAAATGTCTGAGTAAAAAACAACTTTTTGACAATATTGAACACAATATATTTTATTTTAAGAAATATTTATAATTTTTTTAAACATAAATTATTAAATAATTTAAATAAATCATTGACTTCTGCTATCTTCATTAGTTACAAAAACACAGATTTATTTACAACATACTTTTTCAACCCGCGGTAAACCTTGAAACCGGTTGTCGCCCCAGGCCTAATCATGATAAACAACTTAACACTTGAAATCAACAGAGATCTGCTTGCTCTTTTTCCTGATTTCTCCATTAACGTCAATGTGAAATCATAACATGCTTGACTAATTTAACTAAGAGATTATTGTCCAGATAAAAGCTGATTGTTGTATGAACTAACCCTAATCTAACCTTAACCCCATACCATAACTTCTTCCAGTCACATTTAATTCCTCAAAAAAAAAACATTTCCAATCAAACTCTCAAACTATAATTGTGTATTATGCTAGACTGGCCTTTTTACAGTATTCATGTCCACATGACACAAATAGGCATAATAATGTATTTACTGTGCAGTTAGAGCGCACTCTTCATGGTTGCCTCAAAAAAAAAAAGGCACTGAAAAATTGACGCAAGAGGACAGTGACTTTGCGGCACACTGTTGAAAAGCCACTTGTGATGGAAGGCCGAGTGAAATGCGACACCATGAGACTTGACCAAATTAGAATGAAGCTTGACTCTGCTGGACTCTCTCTGCATCAAGACACTCTGGATTAAAAGCACGCTGGAGACGCAGCCCGCCAGTGACGGAGAGCTAGCGGGAAAGCGCCGCTCATTAAAATACACTCGAGGAGGATGAGATTGAGTGGAAGATGGAGGAATGAGGAATAGATGGTGCTGTTAAAAAAAAAAAAAAAAAAAAAAAGCTCAGACAACCTCAAATTTCACTGTGTTTTTTAGACTGGTTTCATGCTGGTGAGCCAGAAGTGCCATAATTTTAGTAAGAAATTTTTTTTTTCACACATCTGTACACTATATTGTAATTCTAGCAAGTAATATCAAGTTGCAAAAGAGCAATAAAATAATGTACTGTATAAGGGGGGGAAATGGTGAACATGGAGGAAATTGTTGAGATTACTTTCAAATACTCTGTGGAAGCCAATTTCTATTTTCTTTTAGAAATTCTTGTTAATAATAATAATACTAATAATAATAATAATAAGGGCGACACAGTGGCGCAGTAGGGTAGCTCTGTCACCTCACAGCAAGATGGTCGCTGGTTTGGGTCAGTTGGCATTTCTGTGTAGATTTTGTATGTTCTCCGGTTTCCCCCACAAGTCCAAAGACATGCGCTATAGATTAATTGAATAAGCTATATTGGCCCTAGTGTGTGAGTGTGAATGCAAGAGTGTATGAGTGTTTCCCAGTGCTGGGTTGCAGCTGGAAGGGCATCCGCTGCGTAAAACACGTGCTGGATAAGTTGGCGGTTCATACGCTGTAGCAACCCCTGATTAATAAAGAGACTCAGCAAAGAAAAGAAAAAAAATAATAATTATAATATAAATATAAATAAATATCTAAACATCTGCTGTTCAAACATTAAATAAGCTTTAGGATTTATCATAATATCCAGGTAAATTTTCTAAATGGTAGTAACAATGTAGTAACACTAGGAGAGTGATGCTCAGTCAAATGCAGCTGAACTTAACCATAAATATACTGTTTTGGTTTATTTCCTTAAAAAAACCAGCAGAAACAACTCTGGCAACTACAGCGCGCTGAAATCTTCCTCCATATGTTCAGAAAATTTTAAACAAAAACTTACAAAAATAAATTTACTTTCTAATATCAAGACAAAGACTTCTGAAAGGTAGTAATAAAAATGAACCTTAAAAGAATGCTAAACCAGTTTATTATTAAAGATTCCTCCATCTCTTTGTGTACATGTAAAAGCACTTCATTCAATTCACTCACACCTAAATGAGACACCCAGACTTATCATGATTAGGCATGAGCAGGTATAAGTTTCAGACAGCGTAATAACCTTGGATAAAAAATATTTTAAAAATATCAAAAATAATGATCAAAAAAGCAATGTGCATTATTATAACTCATACATCTACAGCTATGAAAAAAAATTAAGACATCACCTTTAAATTCTTATGTTCTGGATGTTCATTCATTTATTCATTTTCGGTTTAGTCCCTATTTTTCAACCCATCACTGGGAATCACACACTCATTCACACACAATACTGTAGTGTACACTATATGGACAATTTAGCTCACCCAATTCACCTGTACCATATGTTTTTAGACTTGTTAGGAAAATCAAAGTAACCTGAGGAAACCCATGTGAACACAGGGAGAACATGCAAACTCCACACAGAAATAACTCAATCGGGGCTCAAACCAACAACCTTCTTGCTGTGAGGCAATTGTGCTAACCACTGAGCCACCTTGACGCCCTTAAGATATCTACAGCTATAGAAAAAAATAAGACACCACCTTAATATTTTTGGTTTTGGATGTATTAGTTTAAAATGTTTTATTCTGTTAAGGGAGCATCATTTTTCATACCCAATTTCATTTGTAATTTAGAGAAAAATAATTGGTTAGAATAACAAAACCAAAATATCAGGCTAATTCCACCAAATATGGAGTTCTTAACTCTTCTTATCTCATATTACTATTGTTTTGTCTAAAAATGTATATATTTTATAGAAGTCTAAATCTAAGGCACCATAATTTTCCTCAGTTGAAAGAAAATAACAAAAACAAAATCAATGTCTCTCATGTACTTCAGCATGTGCACACAGTAAAGGAAAATGATGTTTTATCTTTAGTGATACTAGTTGATCATACAAAACCTCCCCAAAGACTTTGTTCTTTAGCAAAGCCTGACTTTTAATGAAGAGTGGTAGACCACTGTTTAGAGACGAGCGATGACAACTGATGGTGCCTGGGATCAAACACCTGATCAAAACATGACATCGAACGTCAGATCCAACAGAGCCGATCACGTGTGTTTAGAACAATGTACAGAACTTCCAATTGATCAGCCATTCTGATGAGATGAAATGTTCTCATCAAAGCTGGAACACCTAATGGGGAAATCACAGTCCCGGTACAAACAGCAGCATTATCTCCAGGGCATCCGCACGCATTTTTTTGTCCACAACTGAGAGCCAGCATCTCAGCCAAGTGTGCGGGTTCGTGTGGGGGTCTGACCCGCACTACCACCCACCCGAGTGTCACGTTTGACGCCTGTGGTAGGATCCATCATGTGGTTGGCAGGCTGGCTGATAAACAGGCCTGTCCCATGGGAACACGCTTGTATGTGTGTGCAGGCTCTCCAACAGCTGAAGAGTGGTGGAGCTTGCAGATGTGAATCTGGAAGCGACAGAAGGTATCGGCGTACACATGTTTGTTTTTCCACCTCTCCTGGAGGAAAAAGGAGGCCCTTGATCTAGCGCTGAGCAAAACAGTTAGCTTTTGTTTCAAGAGATGAAAACCAGTGTCGCTGCGAGGAGGGGCCAGAAAATGAAAGAAAGACAAAAAGGTGGGGGTCGCTTGAAGTCCGGAAACTGGACGAAGAGTCTGGGTGGTCACTTGCAGACGGCCGTGACCCTTGACCTGGTGCGCACATGATCAAGAGAGTCTCTCTAAAACACCATCACACAAACTGAAGATATCACAAAAGACAGCGGATCACATGTAGCGAAGGGTCTCTCACCTTGTTCATTGATTTCTGGCTTTATCCCTAGTTTCTGTTTGTGTCCACTAGACTAAGTGACTTCTGAGAGTAAGACTGAAATAAATATATAAGCCTTCCAGGGTGTACAGGAGACCCCTGCTGACCATGCAGCACAGGTGGTCTGCTAGCAGCGGAATGATTGAATTATAAAATGGTTTTGATTTCCATATTTAGAATGGCCTGAACATACATAAAAGCCTATAAAATGTACATTAGTGAAGATTTCTCTATGCTACACGAACTGCGTTTGGACTATATCACAGATGCCAGAATGAAATGAACTGACAACATTAAAACCTTTATTTATTAATCAATATTAATGTAACTTTATAATTCAAATGAACATGACTTCATCATTAAAAAATTATAATATAACATTGGTTTGTTCTCTCTGCCTTTCTCTCTTTATGCATAAGTTATCAGTATAACCATTGATATAAATGTTACACAAAAATGGTTTGTAATGACCTCAGTTTTGAAATGCTTGTTTGGTGCATTTTTGCTGCAGCAGGGGGAAAAACGAAAAAAAAAAAAACAAAACATAGAATTACTTTTTCTTTTTTCTTTTTTTTTTTTAATTCTTAAACAGGTTTGCATTTTGTAGCTCTGTTTTTAATTAAATTCAATTATAATTGCTATTTTCTTGTTTAACTTAATCAAAAACCTCTCCAAGCTATTGTTGTAAAACTAAATAAAGCAAGTCATTGAACATCACTGTAATATTAAAGGCTACAATTAGCAACAGAGCCCAAACTATTTAATTAAACTGAAATTTAAGATATAGTTCTTGACTACTATTTATTAAAACATGTAAACTACACCTATTATACAATTATGTTTCTATTCAAATGCTCTGTTAACCTCCTAGGGCTTAGTGTCCACATATGTGGACAGCACATTCATCTCTTAAAGTGGCTATTTAAAATACTTTGAATGTTTTATATGTTGTTACAGACATACAGTGTCATCCTGCAACTGTTTTGCAGCATATGAAATGTCCCAAACACTATTTTGAACTGTCCAAGATGGGGAAAAAAGTTTTGCTCTCTGATAGTCAAAACATGTTGAAAAAAATTTATGTTAATTATGCATTAAAAACAATCAGCAAAAAGTGTTTTATGTAAATTCAAACCACGAGTCCACATATATGGACATCATTTTTCTCTAAAAGGTCATCATATCAAAAGATGAATTAGGGTATCTCTAACAGGTAAACATTATATTAAATATCTAGCCTAATATAGCACTAATATGTCATTTAGAGTAATACTCTTCTCTCATTTGTTAAGCAAATAAATGCAGCTTTGTGTGACACTGTTGGAAAGCTGTTTTACTGATGCTTTTGGCAGATGAAATATACATTGTGTGATTGCATACAGTTATCATGGAAAACATCAAATTTATTTCGTCCTTTAATTAGTAGAAGAAAGAAAGAGAAGCAATTATTACACTCACACAGTATATAAAAATTACTTCTCATTTGCAGGGCTTCACTCATCGATCATTGTAAAGCTACTATGCTAACTGTGCTATTCATATATACACTATATCTGTTATGATATAAAGTCATTTATTCAACATTATGTTTAATATTTCTTCTTTGAATTACAATGAAGAATCAGCAATGCTTTGACTCATTTACCACAATAGCAATTAGCTGATAATTTCACTTCATAATACTTGATTGACTCACTCTGCTGACCTCACAGAATTAGACACAAGTTAAAGATACTGTATGTTGGAACTTTCTCAAACTGTCTAATAATTTAGCAGTGAATCATAAATACTGATTACATAAACCACATCACCCAGTCACCATTTTAACACGGGGAGAACATGGAAACTCCACACAGAAACATCAACTGACCCAGTCGAGGCTCGAACCAGCGACCTTCTTGCTGTGAGGCAACAGCACTACCTACTGTGCCACCGCGTCACCTGATAAAACAAAAATGTTAATTTATTTTATCGATATCCAGAAGTTATGATGAATTGGGGAACATCATTTAACAAATTAAATAACAACAAATATGAATAATTAGCAAACACTGTAGCATTGTAAGCACTAAATCTAAACGTTTCATATTAGTGAAAGTGCTTATGCTCACAATGGCTGCATTTATTTATTCAAAAATGCATTAATATTAATATTGTTGAGAACAAAACTGTTTGCATTTAAATAAATTTTATGATGTCCTTTACGGTAAATATAAATTTTCAGCATCATTGTGAAAAAAAAATATGCCAAAAACTCAAGACAACAATTTATTATGTTGCTTTAACTTATTTTAATACGTTAATTTGGTATCAATTAAATGTACTTTATATTATACAAAGTTTAACTTATTATTTTAGTCAGTTTGATTAAGTTAAGATTACTAGAAAAGTTAATTTGATACAACTAATAAAAAGCAAGCAAGAATTATTTACAATGTACGAATGTCTCTGTCAGGAGATTCTGAATGCAATCTATGACTACACTCTAAAAATGCTGGACTTCACATTAGGACTGGGCGAATTGGCCTAAAATAGAAATCACGATTATTTGAACATTTCAACTTGATTACGATTAATGATTGCTTATTTTATATATTTATTTAATTTTTTTGCCCTCATAGTCCACTGACAGGTTTTGTACAGTAAATATGTTCACATATTACAAGTGAGAAATTTCTGAATGAAGGGTGCATTACTTGATTTTAAAATAATTAAAGGAAACACACACTATCTATCTACTATCTATGATTATTTATTGAACATCAGCATTGAACAACTGAAATTAAAACATACATTGCCTGAAACCAACAGTCACTTTTTTCTTATAAAAAATGAAAATAAATAACTTGCAGGTGTAGTTACATTTTTTGAGAGGTGCGCGTGGTATGCGACCACACAAAGGCTGTGCCGGACAACACCTTCGCATTCGACGCAAAAGTTTAAATCGGCCTTAACAGAGTAGGGTCATGTGACACCACATGCGGTAGGTGTCTAGTGAGAAATTAGTGTTATTAGTGAGAAATTTACCTGAAAAAATTGTAGATCGATTATTGGTCCTGAATGTTGATTTCGATTACTTTTCGATTAATTGCCCAGCCCTATTCCACAATATTCCTTCATGTTGTCCCAACACAAATCAATTAAGTTCCCCAAAAAACATACGAATTGTGTTGTTTCAACTCTTTTCTTTCTTTATAATGGGGGTAATTTATGTATGTTTGTACGTACAATTGTGTTTTGTGTCTTGAGCTCACCAAGAGATTCCAGACCATTATGTTGTTTAAATAAATAAATAAAAAAGTATCACTTTATTGCATCATTGCATCAAGTAAAAGTACTAAAGGGATAGTTCACCCAAAAATGAAACTCTGTCATCATTTACTCATGTTCAACTTGTTCCAAACCTGTCTGAGTTTTATTTTTTTAATTTTTTTTTTTCCAGTTTTAACCATTGACATCCATAGTAGGAAAAACAAATACCTTGGGCGTCAATGGTTACATGTCTTAAGCATTCTTCAGTATATCTTCTTTTGTGTCCGACAGAACAAAAATAGGGAGAGATGAAACGGAATTATAATTTTTAGTGGACCATTTTTAATGTAGTGATGTCATTGGGCCATAAGCATTTCCTGCTTGTTATCAAACTATTTTATAACTATAACAAGAGGCAATTCAATCATAACTTAATGTTAAAACAGCTATTAACACAATATTTATCTATATGTGGCTCTTTTTGGATTCTCAGAAGCTATAGAAATTAAATATGTAAAACAGGAAATACGTTGGGACCATTGCTTTTGTTTACATCCATCAAAATGGTCTATAAATATCACTCAATGATAAAAAGAAGGCTTTAAATTGACCCCATGATAGGTAATCTAAGCAGCCTTAAAAATACTGATTTGGAACAAGATTAGGAGGAGAAAGCTCTTTGTTCGAGCCCCTACAGAAAATACTAGTGTTTTTATATTTAACCTGATTCTGAATAAACACCCTGGTATTTTTAATTGGGTCTGCTTTTCATTTGTTAACTTTGCCACATACACCCCAATAACCTTCAAATATATATCATCTGATTATACATGCCCACGAGTGCTTTGTTCAAAGCGCAGTGTGTGAGTGCGTGTGTGTGTGTGCTAGCAGCCGGAGTGGTGGCAGCCTGTTAGCATTCTGCCTTGACGACTCCATCAGCCCAGTCTCAAGGTAGCTGTCAATCAGAATGCATCATTTAATTCAACAGCACTCCAAGGACTTTTCCTCCTGCAATGCCCATGACAGCAGAGCTACGGCTCTATTCACTGATGTGCACAGTTGTATTTGCAATGTTCTAATAATTAGAGCAAGCGAGAGAGAGGATGTGGAGAGGTGAAGGGAAAGGGAAAAAAAAAACAGCAACAAGTCTCAGTACGCAGTTCATTTCGGTGGCGCGGGGCTTATGCGGCACGGCGCTAAATAACAGTGACAACGCTGCATTCATGCTCTTTGGAGAGAGGTGAATTCATTCTCGGCTCTCTCTAATTAGATTAATGGTGTTGTGGCATACAAATTGGGCCCACTTCACATTAGATAACGTATGAGTGAAGACAAACACTTATTTCAATTCCAGGCAGAGAAAAGCAGTGGCCAGGGTAGTTAGCATAGCCCTTTATGGTGCAATGAGATGTTAATTGTCTGCCATTACCTCTAAACTGCTTGCTTGTTGTATTAATCACAGTGCTAATTGATGCAGAGATAGAAACGTAGCCACGGGCGAGAAAGGTGGAGGAGAGAGAGTTGAAGATGCTAGATAAAGGATTTATCGTGTGAACCATATGGGGATAGCATGGTTTTCAATACTGCTAAACATGCCTAGTAGCGCTACTTTCCTTGATAAGTTGTGCAGTCAGGGTTTTTTTTTCTACTATTAATTTTCATTCTTTTTTTATATAAGAGTAAGACACTTCAAAAGGGTGGTGAAGCATGAATACCAGATGCAAAATGTGTGTGTCCATATGTACTGAACACAGTGATGAAAATGAGACATGATAGAAACAAAAGGGTCTCTCGTTATTAGAAACACCCTTTTTAATAAAGAAAATACATACGGGCATAAGAAATAAGCGTGAATGATAGTCTTTAAACTAGATTACAAAATATTTGACTATTTATTAAATTACATCACTTTGTAATAAAAAAAAGAGAAAAGAAATTCAAAAATAGAGTTTTTCTTTGTACATATATGTTTAAGTTTTTTTGACAAATCTCC
The DNA here is from genome assembly GCF_052040795.2 of Danio rerio. NCBI lineage: Eukaryota > Metazoa > Chordata > Actinopteri > Cypriniformes > Danionidae > Danio > Danio rerio. The sequence goes on along the minus strand of NC_141029.1, from coordinate 33,339,004 downwards.
AAAACATATTTGATTAATGTTATTTTTAATGTGATGATTAACACGACTATAAAATATAATAGTATAATAATAATAAACAATAATAATAGGAATTACATATAACTGACTATTCTGCCATTAGCCCCTTTCACACGTACAGACTTTTCCAGAAAAACTACTAATAACTGAAAAAAAAAAAAAAACTGAATTTGTTTCGACAAATTTTCGTAAAGAGAAGTTGTAACATTACCGGTAATTTCCTGGAATGCAGCTCTGTGTGAACACAAAAGGAAAATTGACAGAAACAGTATGTTCATGTTTAGAACGTGCTGACGTGGATGTCTGCTCTGACCAATCAGACTAATTCACATTTGAACTGTTTATGAAAATAAACGGCTCTAAATCCTTCTCCAAAAAACATTTGTCTACTGCTTGTTCGTCATATAACATTTCTATGTTTTTTCTTAGTGTCAACTGTGGAAAAAATAATTGAAAAAATGCTTTTTATAAACGCTGCTTATTTACTTGCGTTTACTTGTGTGACACGCAAGCATATGAAGGAGCGCTCCTGTGAGTCAAATTTGAGCAGCCTATAACACCTGGAGTCTTGTGTTTTTAAAAAAAAACATCTCACAAACTACAGCACAAACTCTATGCGAAAAGTCTGTGAAAATGTTCTGAATGTTTCGAAAATATCTTTTCATCGATGTTGTTCACAATATCCATTATTTGGTGTGTCACTGGGACAAAAGCAGCTACATGAATGCTAAAATTTAAATAAAAGTGAAACCATCAAGAAAAATGTATCAGTATTTTGGACTGCTTGAGCGAATGGCCTTTTCCTGTGTGAACAGCACATATTTAAATTTACTGATAAAGTCGTTACGGACATTTTTCAGATCGGTATGTGTAAAAGGGGCTATTATCACCTTCATCTCACTCCGAATGTCTATGACTTTCACAGATGTTTTTCTGTCTAAATTCATATCATAAACATCAAAGTATAAAACAAAATAAAATGAAATTGTGATTTTCCATATAATACTTTTGTGAAAAGTGTGATGTATTTTTTTCAAGAGCAGTTTGAAATACAAATCTTGTGTAATATTATAAGAACTGGATTTACTAACATCAACCCCTTTACTAACACAAACTCTTTTTTGATTTTTAAAATATATTTTCAGGAGTTTTTAGAGGCAGAAAGTGGAACATTAGTGATACAAACGCAAGGAGAAAGATGTAATTACAGCTGACCTTATTGCATGTGCATTTACAGGAGTTTTCCTTAATGCAAAATTTCTAGAAGAAAATTATTAACTTTTACTCTTGCAACTGATCCCTGGTTTATGTGCTGTGTTGGTCTTCATAAAAATTGTTCTTTAATTTGCCCAATGCATGTCAGAAAATTACATGCATGCTGTATCTTCCCACTCTCAATATTACACTCTTGTATTGCTTAATATGCCTGTTTAAAAAACTTTTTACTTTACCTTTTGCTCAATTAAATATATCTGTACTGAAAAATCTTACTGATGCAAAAGCTTTACAATATTGTATATATACATACTTACATATGCAGGTATTTTTAAGGTTCATAAGGTGCATGTATAATCAAAGGTAAATAAGAGTTATTGCGATGCAAACAAGGCTTAAAACACTAATTATTGTAAGTCATGTACCACTTCACAGACCAAACACATGGAACAGACGAGAGGAGGAACAGACAGAACAGAAGCAGTGAGGAAACTAGAGGAAGAAGAAGGTTTTGTCATATGGAAGGGAGGAACGGAGAAAACAGATGAAAGAACCTGGAGTGAAAGAAGTGTTTAAAACAACGCTGTGAACACCTCAGGGGGCACCAGTGACCACCTGCAAGGGGACGTGGGGTCCAACAACCCACGACTCCCTCCCCGCAGTCACCAACACCTGGATGAAGGTATGGTTCACAGACTTACATTTACAGTATGCTTGATCGATGGCTTATGAAAAATAATAATAACAAAAGAGCTAAAACATTATTATGGCAACCATATTTCGCATTTTAACAGTCCTTTATTTCACATTATTGTTTATCATATATTCCACTTATTCATTATTTCATTGCTGAGCTTTTGTAGTAGTCTTCTGTGGATCAAAAAAAAAAAAATATATATATATATATATATATATATATATTTTACAAATAAAATTACCATCCAATCATATTTCTGTATTAACTAACTTGCATTTGGTAAAGATGGAATCAGGGCCATCTGGAATCAGCATCAGTGAGAGTACAGACGAGATCAAGAATACCAAAGTGGATTGCTATAGTCAAGACGTACATACAGTAAATGAACATCAAAAGGAACAATAAAAGAAAGAATGCAACTTGATGATATTAATCACATAAACACATCTCTGAATCAGTAATCAGAATTAAAATATTTCAATCCACAGTAGGGCTGCTCGATATTGAAAAAAAATCTGATATTGCAATATTCAGTTTTTCTGCAATATATATTGCGATACACCTTGTTATATATGGAAAGAATTTTGGTCACACTTTATTTTAAGGTTCAGTTCTCATTCTTAACAAACCATTTTGACTTTTACTTCAATAAACTCCTAATTTGATCCTAATAGTTATTAAGGTAGTTTAGGTATTGGGTAGGATTAGGGATGTAAAATAAGATAATATAGAACGTGCTTCATAAGTACTAAGTACCAATATCTCAATAATTTCAATGCTAATAAGCAACTAGTTAATAGTGAGAATTGGTCTCTAATGTGTTATTTATTGTATTATTTGTGATGGACTAGGATGATTCTGTAGGGAAATGAACCATGTTTAACTTGTAATAAACAATTCCAAGCATAGATAAATGCAACAATGCAAAGATAAAAGTGAAATAAACAGTGCATGCTTTATGGTTTTGGATATGTAAAAATTGCACGGCAAAGTCATCTCAACATTGCATATCATTGTGATGTGACTATTGTGGATGCACACATTGCGCTATCGATGCAAAAAATGATATAATGTGTAGCCTTAATAACCAGCTTATAAATATTTCACTTCACATTGAACACAGAACAGCCCTGTATTAATATTGGTAAGTATCATTGATAAGTATAACACCATATCCTAACTACACACAACACGGCGACATTCGATAAAAGGTATCTTTAAAAAAAAAAAAAAAAAAAAAACCTTTTGCACTAACTATCTGTGATGAGAAATTTCTATTATAGAAACAGTTTTTGGCAGTTTGGCAATAATCTCCTCAGGTACAGATTATGTGCTTCATTCGGTGTTAAAAGCATAGATGTTAAAAGCTGCCAATGTCTTTGAAAATGAGTCAGTGATTCTGTGTGAATCAACAATGTCAGTACTCAGTTTATATACTTTTAATAAAGTTAAATAGGTTAAATATGTATTCATCTGATTATAACCTTTACCATTTTGTTGAAGTGCAGTGGCTGGTATTTAAATGTTTCTGTTGTGACTTATAGCATTTGGTGCAGACAACCAAATTGCTTGTCGCTGAAATCTTGGCATGTCACATGTTGATCGGACTTTGGTGTAAAACCATAAATATTTTTTACTTGTTATCAATGTTTCATATTTTAACAGTGCTAGCCATAGTTGAATAAAATAGTCATTAAGATTTTATTGTATGATGGCCACTGTGTGTGTGTTTATATATTTATATATATATATATATATATATATATATATATATATATATATATATATATATATATATATATATATATATATATATATATATATATTAAAATAATAATAAGTAGGTATTACAGTGGTGTTGCTGTACTGCACTCTGAAAAACCTAAAAAAAAAAAAAAAAAAAAAAAAAAAAAAACAGGTTCAACAGACCCTAGCTAGCATTAAGCTACATTTTTAATGCTGGACAAAGCTGAATTCTACATGCATATTAATGTGCTCTGTGCTTTGAACTTCAAAAGATTATCAAAATCCAGCAAGGTTGACTCAGTCAGTGCTCTTGAATTTCTTTCTGTATCTCAAAATATCTCAAACAGACCACCTAAACACATTGCTGCTCCACACCTTCTTAAAAGAAGCTCATTCTAATGCATACTGACATGTCAAAATCAATTTTAAAGCACCTAAAAGATTCATGCCTAATCCTGGACACAAGAACTAGAGTGTGTTCACAAGGTCATGTTGTTAAAGCAACCTGATCCAGCTAAGCTAAAACTAACCACCGCAAACACACACAAAGCTTCGTTTATCCCGTAGCACTTGCACCATGTATGTATACTGTAACCAGTCAGAGCTTGAACATACAGTTGAAGGCAAAAAACCCTCCTATGAAATGTTAATTCTTTTTTACCTTTACAGGGCAAGAACATTTTTACAATATTTCCAATAATATTTTTTATTTAGCAGAAAGCTTTATTTCTTTTATTTCAGCTGTTTATTTCAAACTATTAAAAATAATTGTAAGGTCAATAATACTGGCAACCTTAAGAAATTACTTTGTTTTTTAATTGGCTACAGAACAAGTTTGGAATTTTCTGCTCTAAACACAATGTAGCTGTTTTTGTTGCCTGTGCCTTTAATGCTAGTTCTCCCCGCCCACCATTCCCACATGCCTGTCAGACTCTGTCTCTGTCTGCGTCAGATAAGCAGAACTGTGACAGACATAAGGGAAGCAGATCTCACGTAATGTATGTGAGAAATACTACAGTAAGAACTTTCCCAATGATTATTTGATGTATTTGTTATGGAGTTAATTTAAGCATTTGGACATGTTAATATCCTCTGCTGTTTGGATATCCGTTTTGTTAATGTATGAAAAAAACCTGATTTAACCTGGATTGAGGTGTCTTCTTTTACAATTGTACTGACATGTAGCTGTGGTTTAACAGTAAAATTGCTGTAACTCATTACAAACATGCACTATAACGTTTAAACTTGTAAAACTTATTCTTGATCAGATTTGATGATGATTAATGATCACAGCGAGCTCAACAGATCTGTTAATCCCAGCTGCTTTGCACACATTCTGTCTAATTAATATGATTATACGCACTACTATGGAGACATTTTAATACCTGGCAGTCAATATATTCGTACACATACGTCACGTTGTGGTGGGCCTCAAAACTAAAAAAGAGTCTTAAATCTTAATCTTAAGAAAGAGTCTTATTGTGTTTATATCACACCAATATGACTGTCCAAACAGCTTCCAAATGATGGTTTTCATCATTGGTGCTTTTTAACTTAATTAACCTAATTAACCTACCTCGACTAGTAAACCTAATTAACCTAGTTAAGCCTTTAATCTGGACACTAGTATCTTGTAAAATAAGGAGTAACATAGTATGTACTGTCATCATGACAAAGACAACAGATAATAGTTATTGGAAATTAGCTATTAAAATTATTGTTTAAAAATGTGTTGAGAGAAATCTCTCCGTTAAACAGCAACTGTAAATCCCAAATGATGCACTATGCGCTTACACACTACTCGCTTTAGCAATATGCACTCAACTGTCCAGTCCACAATAAAATAAAGTATCAACAATAATGATAATCAAAGACTGTTGCTGTGTGTTCAAATTACTTCAATAATGAGCTGAAACAACACAATTCTTGGAATTTACAAAATAACTGGATCCTTGAGTTGCAGGTGCTTAAAAAAGTTGAAATATGTGATGATGTAGAAATCTGTAATAATTTTAAACATAAAACAATTAAAAGGGCCATGAAACCCCCCTGCCTCAGCAGGTTGTTTTCACACCTCTACTTTAAAAAATGTCAGGAAAGTGGGTGAGTCCAGCTTTATTTAGGTGGGAGTGTTGAGTGCTGAAAGAGGGAAGAGTTTGCATGAAAAGGGGAGTTTCATTATGTGCACATGCTGATTTTCACAGACAACACAAAAAACAGATGCAGAGGAGATAGACAGTGACTACATTTACATGGACAAGTAATAAAATTATTTGCCTTTATCTGAACAAGTCAATAGTATGATTACGGTGTTTACATGAGTTGCTTTTTAAATGTTCCTAACATGATCCCATTTTACATGCTATTGCACATAATATGATTAATGTCATTGCATCACAGTGCTATCCACATTTCCTCTGGAGTTTCATGTAATTTTGGGTGTTTTGTTCTTGATTTGTCAACTTTAACTGCAGTTTGGCACTTTCACTTAGATTCAGCAACATTTCATGCATGCCCCCTCAAAACCAACAAGATATTGGATGCGAGAAACTGCTGGAAGAGTGTTGTTTCAATGGATTTTGATACCGCATGCCAAAAAAAAAAAAAAAACTCTGCATTTCGCGATGAAAGTGTCTGTGGTCCTTCACTGACTCGGTATGTGTAGAGAATAGCGTCAAACAGCTGTGTGTGTATAGACTACCCTGTCGCAAAATGCGGCAAAATCCAATACGACGGTAATAATTTGATTAGGTGCTTACATTCAGAGAGCAGCATCTACAGTGAATATTTCAGTCTATAATATTGTAATGATATTACTGTAAACTCAGAAGCTAAATAATTTTGACATTTTGAAGCTATATCTTAAAAACTCAAGTAGTACTGCTGATGATTTGAATAAACATAAACAAAGAACCCACATCAAACACTTACTAAATCTGAAGAGATATTCAACATTAACTGGAACTGCATCTTTTTTCAAAAAAAGACGAGTGGCAAATCCAGATTTCACCATTTCCAGATACGAAAAGCTCTCTCTCGAAAAAAAGTTCCTTACAAACATATTTTCTCTGCGTGTTAGCAGACCACTTTAATCCACACATGTGGATCCACACACGAACTGTGCTCTCATCGCAAGGAAATGTTAACAAAAACTTTGTTGCGTCCCATTTATAAACGCAACACTGATGATCCATGTCCCTGAACAATTCTTCTTCTTCTACTTGTTTGAATTATGGTTGATAACACAATGTGATGTCTCTCTGAACACTGTAACTGGTCTTCAAAGCTATATCATGCATATTAATAAAGTTGCACATTTCACAATAGAGTGAGCTGATTGGTTCGAACCAAGTCTTTCTCATGAATTAATGAACAAAAGTGCTGAAAACTCAAAGACGTCACTTTGTAAGGGCCGGTACAGACAGCCAATCTCTATGCTGGAATTTACACAATAATCTAATTGCGATGACGTTGCTTTCTTTTCAAACCGGAAGAACAAATGAACTCTAAACAACACAAAAAACAACCAATTTTCATTTTTTAGTGAAATATATGTGTCCTAATATACTGTATATGACTGTAAACATTTTTAAAAATTGTTTTGGTGTTTCATGACCCTTTAAATTAAAAGAGTTAGTAAAAAAAGAAAGATTACAATAATCATGTCAGAGAAGCCTGGACTGAAAGTCTGAAGGCTTAAATATAATATTAAAGCCGTGACAGTTGAGTGAATGAAGTGTCCAACATTTCACACTATGCGTTTTCAGTCAAATAAATGCTTCATCTGGATATTTAACTTTTTATTTCTGAAACAGTGAAATATGCTACTATTTCTGCTTGTAAGATGATATAGATTAGTGCAAATGTATGTGAATTGGGAAATGCTTTTAGCTAGCATATCTAAAACTAAAACTCCTCCAGCACACAGAACATTGTTTCAGCAACTGTTCATCAACAGTGTCGCAGTTCAGCAACGCAGGTGTCTGGAGTTTCCTGGATTTGTCTTTAATATGTCTTTTTGTCCCTGTCAAATCACCCTGAATTCACTGATGTTGATGATAATAATAGTGTTGGGTATCCATTGATTTGCTGCGGCCCCTTATTGTGAGCCTAACACCAGACGACACTCATCTCTCCCTTTAATTAGGCCTCGGACCAGTTTCTTTTTTGATGTAGTTACTCTGTGGATACAGCCAGCCAGTGCCTTTGTTAGCGCCCTTGGCTTTGGCCTTTGAAAAGACAGGTTCTGACAACTTATTTGCAAAGGAAACTAAAGGAAATGAAATGTCTTACAAAAAAAGGACCCGTAAGGCATTTTACAGAGCTTTTGCTCATTATCCACTTTGTAAAGTCATGGAAAACAACTTCTCTCTTTGGTTAATCGGCAGGTGAGGACATCTGAGGATGCTACTTAACACAGATAACGAAAATCTGTACGCAAACAGGCACAATGATTGTCAAGAGAATGCAGCTAAAAGAAATTATACTCAAAACTAAAAACACAAAAAGGCAGGTAAAGCCATCTTGTAGGGAGGGGGAATAAAAAAAAAGCGTGTGGCCAGTGCACAGTCTTCATGAGTTCCCAGTCATTTTTTTCCTTATCCACAGGAGTCTAATTACCTAAGCACTGCTGCCCGCTTTCAATCAGAGTTAGCGAAAATGACATACTCCTTTGTTCCTTTCTCATATCACACATGATGCACTGTCATTCTTCTCGCCACTGAGCCTAGAGTAGTATCTTTCCCAGGCTGCCATCTGTCCCTGGCGTGGCCCACTTATGTGGGAGACCATAATTCTCCTCCGTCATGGTGGCTGCACATATTTCATGCTTGCTCCTGGCTTTCTTTATGCCAACTATTAGCTGCTTTAAGGACTTTGGGTCAGCTTAATAATCATTTAAAGGTTTGTTAAGCACTGACCCTGCAAAACGGCCCCCCAAATTGAAAACTTATTCACCATGTCCTTCATCCAGTGTATCTTCAGAGTGCCTTTGTTCTCAAAATAGAACTTTTCATTATGGTGTTTCATGGTGTTTTAAAAAAAAATCTATTCAGTTTTGGGATGCTCAAAGTTTAACATGCTAATTGAACAAGTCTGCCTTGTAAAAACAACTAGCTTCTCTATCATTTCTTAGAGCGTTAAAATCTAAATTTTGCACATCAACAAACTTTCTGTTTAACTTTAGCAAATTAATTCTGTCAATATTTAAAACATCATAAAAAAGATGACAACAGATTTAACTAACAGCTATGTGTTTGTAGTGTTTTTCTCTGCAGTGCTTAAAATGGAGTTATTATATAAATTAGGGATGCTCAAAATAACCGATTAACCAAAAGAGTGCATTTTTAACCAATTAATGGTACGTGTTAAATGATTAAAAATATTATGTTATATATTTTTAAAATTTGGCTGCATAAGGGGTCGATCACAGCAAACGCGCTCCTTGCATTGAGAGGCGCATCTTTTGAATATTTTACTAATGGCCGAAAGTGTTTTGCGCGTTGCTTTTGCATCCCGCGCACCTCACGTTTTTGCGCTTTTTCATTCTTCAATCAAATGAAAGCAGAGGCAGTGTTTCCCTTGAGGTGACAATAGTGTTTTTTTTTTGTCAAGACGAATATGAAGAACTTTTAAAAATGGAGGAGAGACTAGTGGTCACTGTTTCAAGTTACCCAGAGCTGTATTACTCTATAAATCTTAAATATCGCAATATTAATAAATATTATAATTATAAAAACATTGACAAGAACACTCGGTCACAATACGCAGCTGATTCAGTAATTTCATGAACGTAATCAAAAATTTCATGTCGACAAAAAAGGCAGTGTGGTGCGCCTCGCGTTTTTGAAACGGAAAAGTGTGTTAGGTGTGATCGGCCACACCAAACTTAGCTTTTATTTTACAGCTTATAAAACATGTATGAATGCAATATGTAAACAATAAAATTTTTATATGTTATAGTAGCCTATACTTTACAAAAAGTCAACATATGAGCCTCGCAGTTGTCTTTCATCACACTTCTCGCACATGAACCGACAGTGAGAGACGAAATAAAAGCACACAAGCTCTAAGATAAAATCAGATGCTCAAGATATAATCTTTAATGACTTCTATTAAAAATGTTGACAGAGGCTTGTGATATAATAATTAGAGTGGAGCTTTAATTAAATGGATAAGCCTATTTTCTGTGGAGCAATAGATTTGAAGTAGCCTGCTATTTTTATTTGACCAACCAGCAACCAGTTTGTCCAGTTAGCTCGTCGTGTACGTCGGCAGACTTGAGCCGCATAGAGAAGTTGACCACGACAACAACCGGATAAAGTTTGGGGAAGAGCGGTTCTAAAAATCAGGTAAGACAAAAACAGAATCCAAAAAATAAAATGAACGAGTGAACAACAGGGTGCAAATGTAGTAAAATCTGAAATCGTGGAAAAAATCAGACGAAGGGTTTTCTTTTTCTGGACGGCTTTTTCAGGTTTTTCGCGGTCTCCAGAAACGTCTACGCAACTATGTTTTCAGAATGAGCCTGGGTTGCTTTTTTCTATGTTGTTGAAAACACTGCAGGTGCATGAAGATGTTCTGTTATTGTTCTGTTGTTAATTTGTTCGCATGTTAAAATAAATCAGTATTTTAAAATGCAATATTTAATGTTTTAGACACAAAAGACACATTATTTTATAAAAAAATAATAATAATAATTTAATATTGATCTGACCAGTTAACCATGAATATTCAGTTAACGAGCAGCAGTTGTCGGTTGCCAAAATTAACCAAAATGAGCATCCCAAATATAAATATAAACGTATCTATAAAGTTATGTAATTACTATATTAGCATGTAAACATTATTCATTACTGCTTTTGTCATTCTGTCTAATCTTTTTTCTTATCTCATTACCATCCTTTTTACAAACATTTGTAAAATGTAAAATACATTGTAAAATGTACAATTTGTAAATTTGTGAAATAGTTTGATATAATTTGAGACATTCAAATATTACAAAATATTTTCCAAAATGCACTGTGTAACATCATTTACCAAACAATTTTTTAAGTATTTACCAAACATTTTGTGATTTTTTTTATGAATATTAACTTATCAGTGACAAACTAACAAAAAAAAAAAACTTAATTACATGACACTTGGGTAATGACAATCATTAATTAATTGTAGGTGCCTAAAAAGTGTTTAGAAAAAGTTTATACAGCTTGTATATTTTTCATATATAATGTTTTTTAAAATATATATGATTCTCAAATAAAAACCTTCATAAAGACATCATAAAGGACATTAACCTTTTAAAAATGTAAAATCTGTCAAATATCTGATGTCCCAAGTGTGTGTGTGAGAGAGAGAGGATTCAGCACAAAATTCCCAACAAAAAATTCTTTAACTGCTCCTTAATCAAAATTGTGCCGTTTTGGTGGCTTTCACTTTAAATTCAAATGAGGACGTTCTTCCAGCCTTTGTTTATAAAAAAAGTGGAGCTAAAAACACCTGTGTCAGCAAAGAAGCGGTTTCAAAACAGGAATAACATTATCTCTATGAAAAAACAAAAATGACAACAACAAAAAAAAAGTAGCTAGTCTATGGAGACTATACAGTGTTTATTTGTGCATCCTAAATCTAATAATTTAGAATGGCTTTTAGTCATTATCTTTGGCAGGTACAGCACAAAAAATGAGGTGAACGGCTGCTTCTCACTCAGGGCTTTTTATGCTAATCAGAGGGAGATTGTCGCTAATAGGCAGGGCTTCCCCCCTCTGATGACATCTACAAAGGGAGAATGTCAAAGTGTTTCTGCAGACTGTTTTTATGAAGTGTGATTATAAAAAATAACAATTAAATAATATTCACCATTAGAGCTATGTTACCACAAAACTGGTTTTAAACTCCTTATAAAAGAGATTTTCGCATAATAGGCTCCCTTTGAAATGCTACATTGAGACAAGCAACTCTTCTGTTATTTTTGTCAGATTCGAGCGCACACAATACACCATTTACAAATCAATAGTTAGAAAGGAAAGCCTACTAGGGGGTGGCAGCCTGATGCATGTGAACCAGAGATGGCTCTGTTTGTGTCTGGATGATTGGGTGAAAGTCATGGTCTTATCATAACTCATATTTAATGCAAGGAAGGGTGAGAGTTCAGACCTTGTCCTCATTACATGGCCCTAGTGACCTTTAGCATGTTGCCCATTACTCTTGGACATTGCATCATCTTCCCCAGCTGCCCGGCTGTTGTATATATAGCTGGTGCGGACACCCTTCACACAATTCAGGAGAAGACTAGGAAGTTCCATCATAAAACCAATCAGGGAAGCCACACTGGGGACCATAAATCACTGATTTTTGGGGAGCACTTGAAGGTCTGGGAAGTGCACATTTCCCCATTATACTTCACAGGAAGGTCCACATTCTCCTCCTGAACCCAGGCCACATGAGGTCATGACCTTGGGAAGGCTATTGTACGTATATAACCATGGTAACCATGACATACAAAACAAAACAGAGCCCATCCCAAGCCATGCCTTTCAACATAAATACAAAAAAAAGAAATTAGATGTACAATAGAAACTAAGTCAGCTCTAAAAGGAGAAATAAAAATGTCTTTTTTGAAAGACAAAAAAGATTTGAAAGACTTGACAACTTTAACAGTGTAATGGCTAAACATTGAGTTAAAGCGAAGACTACAGACTACACAAGACGTGTTACTCGTATAACTTTAGTGGTGAAAAGTGTAACAGTCTATATGGTGATTGAAGTCCCGCCTTCTAGTGCAGGAGCCAATCAGCGATCGCTATAGACTGACAATTCTCCAAGGGAGGGGCTCAAACCAGATTTGAGTTTCTGTAGATTTTGAGTGATTCAATCGTTTAGAAATGAAACTAAAAACACAGTTGTTGTTTGTTTGTTTTTTGGTGATTCCTAATATGAACTTTAACTGTAAGCTTAGCAAGCCGTTTTTGAGAATTTTATGTTTCCCCATTAAAACAGAATGCCTGAGCAGCGTTTCAAAAATGGCCCCTGAGTGAAATTACTTGCCTTAAAGGGAAATTATTAGTCCCCTGTTTATTTTTTCCCCAATTTCTGTTTAACAGAGAGAAAGTATTTTCAACAAATTTCAACATAATAGTTTTAATAACTCACTTATAATAACTGATGCATTTTATCTTTGCCATGATGACAGTAAATAATATTTGGCTAGATATTTTTCAAGACACTTCTATACGGCTTAAAGTGACATTTAAAGGCTTAACTAGGTTAATTACATTAAGTAGGCAGGTTAGGGTAATTAGGAAAGTTTTGTATAACAGTGGTTTGTTGTGTAGACTAATCAAAAAATATATAGCTTAAAGGGGATAATAATGTTGAGACTTAAATATATATATTTTTAAATGTAACTGCTTTGATTCTAGCTAAAATAAAAATAAGACTTTCTCCAGACGAACAAATATTATTGTACATACTGTGAAAATTTCCTTGCTCTGTTAAATATCATTTGGGAAATAATTAAAAAAAATAATACAATTCACTGGGGTATTCATGTATGTAAGCATGTATATATGTACTTTGAGCTCACTTTCCTTGTGTTTGTGTAGAGAATAACTTGGAGAATAAAGCTGATTCTTCATTATTAAAACTTTTGCATGATGAAATACCCTAAAAAACTAGCTCTACAGCAAAAACCAATTAGATACTGTAATACTTTCATCTTATACTAATGTGTTACAAATTTTCACATCTTCAAATGAAATTAAATTTAGCTTACAACATTATTAACCATTTGACAACAGAACCGAGTAAAAATTGAACAGACATACATGGGTGCGTTTTCAAAATCCATCATTAGCCAACTAAGTTCGCAAGTTCCATCGTTACAGTTTGTTGATTTGGTGTTTTCCAAATCGATCACCATTCGCAAACTGCGTCACAAACTTGTACGCTTGCACTAAAACTGTAATTAGAGGCAGAGTTCTTGGTTGTGTTCTATTCCAAGTTATACCCCCTATGCCCTATTCATAATTTTCCTATAAGGTGAAATCGGTCCGGGTTCTTATGGGTTAATGATTAAAAAAAACATTAAAGTCATCTCTCTAAGGTGTTATTTGATTTCACAGTATTTTTTACAGTTCAGTTTTAGCGATCTTCATATTGACAATTGCGCTCCCTTCACATTGCTCTTTGAAAACATTTATGCCATTTGAACGCAGCTGTGGCTCATGACGAAAGCTCTAGGTGACCGCTTATTTAAAAACGGAATTTACTTTACATCTCCAAAGCTTGTGCAAACAAAAATGTATAACATACGTTAATGCTTTTAAATCAGATATTTATTAAGAAATGTATCTGTACTGTATATGACATGGGCCTGTTGTTTATACAATTCAGCAATGGTTTGAATGTGTCAAATTGTAAAAGTAGACTTAAAAAAATAACAATATCCTATTTATTAACAATAATAAAAATAATAATTGTTATTATTGAGTAGGATTTTTTTTCTTTTCTTAATAAATAGCCTACTGTAAATTACAACCAGTAGTCTAACAATTTATTTGATTTATATATAAGATTATAATATGTGTTACTAAATGGTTTTATGTTTTAGAATAGAATATGGCATATTTCAGCAATATTTGTAATGGAAACATAGGCTCTATATATGCTGTTTACATATATTTCAATTAATATGGAAAGCAAGTGCATGCACATTTTATTTTAAATGTGCATGTAAAACAATGTTATTTGCTGAAAAAATAAGTTTTCTTTCTAAAGAAGTTGTTACTTCAACCCGTTTCATTATGGAGGATTTATGTTATGACTAACATGGTTTAAATGATGGATCTGTGACAGAGAAACTAGGTTTTGGGAAACACTCAGCATTACATCATTATTTTCCCAACCAATGCATCATACTATGACAGATCAGCCACGAGTTATGCCATTGTTTAAGAAACATTCCCCAGTACAGTAGCTGAATTATGTTAGTATTATGATCTGTAGAGCTATTTTGAACTGAAGAAGTTTGTAAAATTGACAGTCGCTAAGTGAAGGTATTCACTAGAGTTACACAGAATATTGTTTCAGCATCGATATTGCAATGTGGTCATTCACATCTCAAGAATATGCAATGTTGACTCTGGATTATAATTATAATAATTAATAGTTGACTGTATTGTGATTTTAAATATAGGTGATTTCAATAGGTAGTGCTGTCACCTCACAGCAAGAAGGTTGCTGGTTCGAGCCCCAGCTGGGTCAGTTGGCATTTCTGTGTGGAGTTTGCATGTTCTCCCCGTGTAAGCATGGGTTTTCTCCGGGTGCTCCAGTTTCCCCCACAAGTCCAAAGACATGCGCTACAGGTGAATTGGGTAAGCTTAAGTTGTCTGTGGTGTATGTGTGTGAATGAGACAGTAAGGGTGTTTTTCAGTGATGGGTTGCAGCTGGAAGGGCATCCGCTGCGTAAAACATATGCTGGATAAGTTGGCATTTCATTCCGCTGTACCGACCCCAGATAAATAAAAGGACTAAGCCGAAAGGAAAATGAATGAATAAATAAAATTATACAAGGAGTTTCATTCAATTATTTGTATTTTTATTACTGCACCTGAAGACTGTTAGACTCTGAAAATGATCATAACACTGTTTATTGCGATTGTATCTTTCTTTTTATTGTATTTATTCTATGCTTGTAGATTTATGCAGACGCACATCACTACAGAATCATCCCAATCAATCTGAATTCATAACCTCTTTCCAAATGGACATCATCGAGTCATCTCTTGGAATTGTATTCATATCACAACATATAATCGCAGGATAACAAAATATCGCAATGATAGATTTTTCCAATATTGTGCAGCCTTAGTATTCACACTTTCAGCTTAGTTCTCATGGCTTATTTGGGCTTATTTGACCCAAGACGAAAAATATGAGCCATTTATCAAGAGTCCAATATCAACAAAGGCACAGATATTAGACAAATGAAATGTTAAACCAAATAAATACACAAAAATTAAAGGTGCAGTAGGTGATTGTTTTCAGAAACATTTTTTGTTGTGCTGGTTGAAATTCTCTTCACATTCCAATAGTAATGAATAAAGTAAATGATCTAAATGTATGTATATGTATTTTTTATTGTGGGAAAGGCGTAAAACTAAAAAATGTTCATCCAATAAAAAATTGTCGGGCCGACAATTCCCATAATTCTGATAAGTAGCCCAAACATTGTCAAAAAATGTAGATTTCTACAACTGCGTACCTCTGTTCATGCAGATCCGCCATTTGTTCACGCAATACTTTTGCACGCTGGAGGAAGGACGACACCATGACTGAAGTATTTCTTTTAGACAGGTAATGTTCTGTTTTAAAACTCTTTTAGTCACCCAAAAGCTTATATAGATTTTGTTGTTATACGAATAGGTTATACGCGCACAGAAGTGTTGTTCAGCCATGGAAATCTTCTGCTGAAAGATTGATGTGACTGTTTTCAATTTCATAAGGGACCATTTACAGCATAAATAATGTAGATTTTTATTTAGTTTAACTACAAAACATATGTAAATATCGCTATTCTGCCTAGCCTGCTTTACTGAGATGAATTTACATTGACTAATTTTTGAACAATGACATCCCTATATTGTTTACTATGCTACTCTGTATATTCGGTCTGAAACAGCATGTAAGTATAGCTTAGTAATAATTGTAATTCCTGCATGCTGGTGGCAAACTACTAAGCATACAGTACAGTAATCGCTTTAAGACTAAGCGCGTGACAAGAGTGAGACCAGCGACTCTTGCATGCATGAAATATTGCACATTATGACAGGTTTTGCTTGCTAACTACACAACTGAAAACGTGCTCGATATAACAGTTTTCCGTTCAGAATTGTAGTATTATAAAGTACTATAACTTTTTGTAACTGGCAAAGGAAATGATCTATTAGGTTGTCTACTGTAATTTTTAAGGTGCACGTTCGTGTTTCAGGAGGCATGGCTGTGGACAGCAGGGCAGGGATTGCGTTTTAAACATGTTATGTTAATTGGTTAGCATTTAGGTAGATCACCTACTGCACCTTTAACTATGCATTTTAGCAATTGTTAGCTCAAGTAGTCTTTAGCGCTGAACCTCATATTCTGCCTCATTCTGTGGTTAAAATTACATCAGATCAACAAGAGGGGTTCAGACAGTGTCTGGTGTCTGAAATATTCTTTGAGCTGGACTCATTTTAAATGACTGGTAGACTGAGATGAAAACATTAAATAAGAATTCCAAACCACCTCCTGACTCAAGCTACAGCTGGCCTGCATTGGCCCAAGGTATTTGGCAAGAGACAATCTACTGAGTTTTGGCTCTGACAGGCCAGATCAAGCCTCAAAAGTGAAACAGGACAGTTACTTAAATCAAATCAATTATTGTGCCAATTGTGAAAAAAATAACTAAACCAACCGTAATAATTTTCAGGAGCTAATTTTGTTACAGTAGTTGATGTATTAGCTTTGTATAAAGTGGTATATACTGTACTGTAAGTAAATGTCTCATAAATTCAGGTGAACAGCAAGGGTCCCAAATACATGACAGCACTGAATTGACAAGCAAGCTGCTGTTAGGTTGTACAAATGACACAACAAAAGCAACAGCAGGGCTGACAGGACTGGATATCCACCCTGAGACGGCTCCTATCACAGACTCTGGCCAGCTCTTGCAAGCCTTCTAGAGTCTATGGCAGCTGGGCATGGTGCCACTGTTACACCAGGTAAACATGTCACAACACCGGCCTCAAAACACAAGTCTTTTTGGCTTTTTTTATTTGCGACTCATGAACATGATCACAGCAGGCTTATTAGAATGAGAGTGGTGAAAAACGAGAGTGCAGGTCATGCAGGCATCGCTGTAATTTCATGACCTGCTATTTAGTAAATGTTTTTAACCAAAGAAAAGAACGGTACACTAATGGCAGGGACAGACTCACAGAAACAACCTAGTGTTGGGTGAGGTTCTAACGATATGATGCACACCACTCACCATGTACAATTCAAATCATGCACTGCATTTTATACCTTTATTTGAAGTTTATTTAAAAGAAATGTATAAAGTCAAATTTGCTTTATGTAAGAGTAAAGTTGAGTAATATTACTTATTCCTGATGTTAACTTTGGAACTTCGTAAACCATAGAATTGTTTCTCTCCTTCTCTGTGCTAAATGTATCCCTGATATAATCTATGCTTATGAAGTGCATACTTTAAAAACATTCACAAAAACAACAGAAGAAGTAATGAGGTTATCAACTAAACACAAAACTCAAAATATCATATAACAAGCTATGACACTTTACAACATAAAAGACAAAACATGATAACGATAATAACGAACAGTCGATAAAACAGTTTAAATACAACTGGGAAACAGTAGAAAACTGCAAAATGCTTCAGTGGATGATTTGAACACCACACAATTCACTATTTTTTAACAAAACTAAATTATTAGATGTACAAATTAAAGTTTTATGTAGTTTTATTTAATTATAAAACTATTTGTATCATTGTGGGTCACCAGTCCAAAACTAAATTAGGTCTAGTGTCTCAGATATCAATTTTATAAAAAAATGTATTGGATGAATGCAATATTGATAGTAAGGCTGTGAAATATGGACACAAAAATTATTTTTCTTCAACTTTCTATTTTTTTCTGGCTTTATTAACATTGAAATATTTGCATGCACAAAACACAAGTCTTAATTCATCAATGAATTAATTCATGCTTATAAATTGCGTGCTTTAAAAAACATTCAAGTACACAACAGTAAAAGTAATGAGGTTCTGACCTGAACACAAAACTCCAGATGTCATATACTGTAGGTTACAGCACTACAACAAAAGCAACAATACATGATAAAACAACAAAATACAAGGGGAAAAAAACTACAAAATGCTTTAGTGTATAATTGGAACACCATATACTGTAGAATTCACTTTTTTTATTTTTTATTTTTGACTGAACTAAACTTTTTAATCTAGAAATTATCATTTTTATGTAGTATTTATTTAATTACAAAACCATTTGTTTCATTGTGGGTCACCAATCCAAAACTAATGTAAGAGTCTCTGTTATCAATTTTATTAAAAATGAAATGGGATGACTTCAATATTGATTGTAAGGCTGTGCAATGCGGACAAAAATGTGACAATACTTTTTGAAAGTTTATATGCATAAATATTTTTAAAAATAGTTTTTAAAAATTTGTATGCAAATTATTTTTGCATGATGACCACTAAATACCTTTTTTTCTTTTTAAGTTATTGTTATATGATAGTAATTATTACAGTATATATACACACTGCTGTATACAGGTTATATATAAAACTAATAAATTTAATAACTAAAAACAAAGCATGTCTTAAAGATGTTACTTTTGTTATCTACATTTTCATGTCTCTTTTAATTTTTCTATTCCAATATCCATATATCCAAAGACATGATATCAAAAGTTGGCTTTTTTATGACTTCTGTTCCAGTTTGACATGCTAACACCCATGGAGGCCATGCCAAATGTGCCTAGAAATAACACCGGGCCTCCCTACTGTCTCTGAGATTGCCCACCTAGGAGAGTGGCACACACCATGGCGCACGCAAAAACCCTAGTGGATTAAACTCATGTAGCATTTTTCATAATGCAATGCAGACTCTCGGTTTTCTCCTTTATCTGCCCTCATTGTCCCAGTCTGCTGGATCAGGCAGGCGCAAATAATTGCTCAGGCTGTTTCAGTGCTCTCTTCCAGACGGGCATATCCGAAACATGAGTCATTAATAACAATGACACAAAGCTTTACTACATAAACACTTAGTGAATGGCGGGCACTGCGCGCCACACACCTCCAGCACTCCTGTTCCCTGTAATCAGAGCAGTGAGGTAATGAATGTGGAAGATAACCCCTCCACTGGGCTGAAGAGGAGATAAAGTCGAAAGTGATTAAGAAGAGGCGGGAGGTGAAGAGGAGGTGGTTAGAGACGCTGCTATGGGGTCCTGACAAAAGATGCAGGTGTAGCAGTACGGCCTGGACAGGAGCTGGTCTGACAGGTGACCACAAAACTACCCAACAAGCAGGTAATTACCCGTCCAAGGTAATTTACTGGACTAAGTGCCACTTTCGCCGCCCTGTTGGTTTGACTGTGTGCAATTATGCACAGAGGTCTAACAATGGAACATGTGTGCCATTCAAAAGGTGGGCTGAGTCGACCGGCCCAAGACCACCAAAGACACATGTCAACTGTGGACACAAAGAATGACAGAGATACACAAATGTGCTGAATGAAAGGTAAGTGTTGACATCACTTTAATCTGGCAAGAGAAAACTACAGTGCGTTATTTTGACATTTTTAATAATGTCAGTTTAACAATAATTGAAATGCTGGGAAATATGCATCCATAATTTGATGTAATTTTCCATCTATAAGATGACTGACAACTCACAAGTACTGATTATACATGTATAGTCTTGATGTAAGACAATGAGCATTTACTGTTTCTTGTGTCTCTGCTTTTATTTCCCTATAAACAATATATGTTTTCTTAATTAATGTTAACAACAGTTGTCTAAAAAAATCTGTCAACTGCATTAACAAGAAATTATTATCCATTGCTTTCTGAACAAAATAGGAAACATACCATTTACCAGACTGTCCAATACTTAAGCTCACAGTACTTAACTTAATACACTGAATTAGAATGAATATACTTTAAATTTACATTAAAGGCCACATATTTTACATCTTTTGAAGATTAAGAGTCTTTTGAGTCTCCAAAATGTGTCTGTAAAGTTTCATCTCAAAACACATCAGATTATTTATTATTCCTTTCAAAACTTCGGAATTTTCTGCTCTTAACACAATGTAGTTGTTTTTGCTGCCTGTGCCTTTAATTGCTGCCCACTGTGCCCATGTGCCACCTGTCAGACCGTGCCTCAATCTCTGTCTCAGCTGTGTCAGATAAACAGCACAGTGACAGACATGAAGGACATCTTCATATCCACTGCTGTATGCATATCCGTTATGTTAATGTACAAAATAAACCATATTTAAAGTCCACAAACTGAACCGTCTTTTTTTATAAAAGTACTGGCATGCGACTGTGGTGATAAATACGGCAAAGGTGCTGTAATTCATTACAAACATGCACTGTAATGTTTTAAACTTGTAAAACTCATTCTTGATCACATTTGATGATGATTGATGATCAAAGCAAGCTCAACAGATCTTTTTTAATCTCAGTTGCTTTGTGCACGTCCTGTCTTATTGATATGATTATACGTGCTACTACAGAGACATGTTAATACGAGGCTGTTAATCAATTCCGTGGGCAGGGAAACTGCTTCACGCTTCGGTCGGCCTCAAAATGGGAGGGATTTGGATCCTATTTTAACATCAGAAAATTTAAAAAAAGACCTTTTGTCTTTATATCACTTCAACATGACTGTGGACACATTATACCTACACAAAGTTCTGTTCAAACTGCTTACAAAAGATGATTTTTACCATATAGGTGTCATTTAATAATTACAATAATAAATGAATGCATACAGTGCTTAATTTGTGTATTGCGAGCTCCCGCAACAGATCAGGGTAACGGATTCAGCATGTTACCCGAGGATGTAACACGGGGCAGTGGATAGCAGAGGGTTGTCGCGGACAAAAGTCAAGAGGGTTGAGAAGTCGTGGAAGAAAGTGAAAGTGAAAGTGAACAGTGAATGGGGGAGGAGGGCGATTGGATAGGATCGGTAAAATGAGGTGTCGGATAAGATTTCAGAGGTGCCGGATCCAGCGTGTTCCAGTACAAATGAAACCCTGAATGTATACATATACAACGTAAACATATAAAATACAATTATAATGTATACTCTGCAGCAACTGTCCACTCTATAATTACACATATGTTGCTGCATCTGTCAATTATAGATTTCTAAAACACTCAGTGCATTTCTTTTTAATTCCAACCAAGACACAATCAATCAATCAATCAATCAAAGAGTTTTTCTTTAAAACCTACATTAATTTCTTGTTAATGTAATTGATTCAAATAACACATTTAAAATCACTCCCAATGGCACAGCGAGTACAAATCAAAAAAGCTTGTGTGAAATAACGCACCTCCCTGCCCATACAATCATTTCAGCAATAATGTAATATTGAAAAATAAAAGGCCCTAATAAATGAGTTGGAGTTTTCCGCTTCCTGACGTAGTCTCTACCCTGTGTGCGGAGACATCATTATGCTGAGACAAATGAGCGTGTGTATGTGTACTCGGGTGCGTGTGTATGTGTGTGTTTGTGTGGATGAGAGTCTTAAGAGCTCACTCAGAATTCACATCCATCTAGACGAGCGGCGGGCTGATAATAAACGCCCCTCAGCCTGATGATGGCTTAATTACCAGTGTAAAGAAAGTGTTTAATCTCTGACCCGTTTCATGTTCTCGCCACTCTCTTTCTCCGGGAGTGTGTGTGCGTGTGTAAAAGACACTGCTGCGTCCCACTCGTAGAGAGACCCCTGCCGTCTGCCAGGGGCCTGTAGGGTGCAATTAGAAACCACTAAATGAAGTTGAGTATACGGTTTCATTTTTCGCTTTCTCTATCTCCACCCCCTCCTCCTCTTCATCCTGCGTAATTAACATGGAAAACTATGCGTTGTGCCAAAGACAAAGTCTAGAATCTCAAAACAGCAGCTACTGATAAGGAAAAAAAATCTATTTCATTGTTACATTCAAAGTACATTATTATAATTTTATGTGCATTGTCAGAAAAAAAAATACCTTTGTTGTTTTGTACCTTTAGGGATATAACAGCTAGTCACCCTCATTTTGTGTGTGTGCTATTGAAAAGAAAGTGCACAGAATACATCATATACAGTATATTAATCTAAATGCAAGATAAGTAGCCTTGGGATGTTTACTAACTAGAATGCTAATTAGCTATTTCAACCTTATTTTATTTCTCTAAGCGATGAAAAAAGAAAACTTTAAAGTAAAATCAAAGGTGAATAAATTTGTGTGACGTAACTCCTAACAAAATCAGGCCAAAACTTAAGAGTTCGTAGCTTGAAACAGTTTGCTAACTCAGCTGAAAAATTTGTTTTGATTGGTAAATATCTTCAAACTGCCATTTGCAGGTGTACTCTGGGTTTCCTCGGGTTGATTTCCTTTGTTTTGTCCATCGAGATCAGACATCCACACATAAAAAGGAAAACACTAAAGAGTTTCTTAAATGAAATTGTACTGTAATTATCATTGAAAGCATGACACTAGCTATGTTTCCATACAAATACACAAATTAAGATTATGTGCAAAACTGGCTTATCGCATAAAAGATGTGCTAATAAAGCAGCGTTTCCATCCAATGAGTCAAAAAGAACAAAATCGTCACTTCCTGATTAACTGGCACCAAATATCTACAGTAAAACGGAATTTGCTGCAATGAGAAAAGCTGCATGAATCTTTTCTTTATTTAATAAATGACTTGTGCCACAGAAGACAATCCTGACACGCTGTGAACGCCTGGAGGCGTTTGCAGATGCGAGACGTGAATCATAGGTGCTCTTGATTCTCGAGGTCATTAATAATATACTAACACTAATAGTGAAATGGTTAGGGCATTTTAGAATGACCAAAAACAACAGTTCAGATGTTTTACAATGTGCTCAGCCTGCTGGTTTGGTCATCACATAATCTCTTATAAAAAATAAAGAAAAAAAAATCACATGACTTTTAATGCACATACTGGAATTTGTTTGGTAAAAGTGTTTCCATCATAGTTTTTGCACATCTTTTCCTATCCAATAAAAAGTTTATCCTACTCAGTTATGCACATCTGTTTTTTATGTGCACTTTCAAAATAAATTGTGCATAAAATTATGCGCATAAAAAACACGTGAATGGAAGAGGAGCTACTGTTTTTCTTTGCAGTTTAATACTGAAAAGCTGCTTGCTATAATGCAATCAACTGTATAAAGTTCTATATACAAAAATGTAATATGACTTTAATGCTGTTGCAAATTGTACAGCTTGTCTAAATACTCACATTACTATTATAAGCTGCTTTCTTAAAGGTGCAGTAGGTGATCTGCCAAAATGCTAACAGGTTAGCATAATATCTTGAAACAAAGTCCCCTGCTGTCCAAAGCCTTGCCGCCTAAAATCACGAACACACACATTAAAGATGACAGTAGACAACCCACTACTTGTTCATGTCATTGACCAGTTAGAAAATTTTATAATACTTTATTAATGCTACAATTCCGAATGAAAAACTGTATTATATCTAGCATGCTTTCACATGTATAGCAAGCAAAACTTGTCATAATGTGGAAGATTTTATGCATGCAATGTAATGTAATGTAATGTGTATTTATATAGCGCATTTATTGTGTATGGCCATACACCCAAAGCGCTTCACAATAATGAGGGGGGTCTCTTCACACCACCACCAGTGTGCAGCATCCACTTGGATGATGCGACGGCTGCTATAGGACAACGGCGCCAGTGCGCTCACCACACACCAGCTACAGGTGGAGTGGAGGGACAGTGATAGAGCCAGTTCGGTGGAGAGGGGATGATTGGGAGGCCATGATCGTAAGGGCCGATAGAGGGACTTTGGCCAGGACACCGGGGTTACACCCCTGCTCTTTCACGAGAAGTGCCATGGGATTTTTAATGACCACAGAGAGTCAGGACCTCGGTTTAACGTCTCATTCGAAAGACGGCGCCCACTGACAGTGTAGTGTCCCCTTCACTTTTACTGGGGCATTAGGACTCACACAGACCACAGGTTGAGCGCCCCCTGCTGGCCTCACTAACACCACTTCCAACAGCAACCTAGTGTTCCCTAGTGGTCTCCCATCCAGGTACTGACCAGGCTCAGCCCTGCTTAGCTTCAGTGAGTAACCGGTCTTGGGCTGCAGGGTGGTATGGCTGTGGCAAGGATCACTAGTCTCACTTTCTCACATGCTTTGTCCTAAAGAAACAACTGCGGCATGTAGGAATTACACTTATTACTAAGCCATACTTACAAGCTATTTTAGACCAAATATACAGAGTAGCATGATAAAGAATATAGGGGGCGCTTCACAGATTGTCATTGTTCAAAAATGAACCCATTTGAATATAAAACTTTACCTCAGGAAAGCAGACTAGGCGTAATAGCGCTATATAATTATGTTTTGTAGTTAAACTAAATAAAAATCTATATTATCGATGCTGTAAAACACAGGTGTCAAACTCAGTTCCAAAAGGGCCGCAGCTCTGCACAGTTTACTTCCAACCCTATTTAAACACACCTGATCAAACTAATTGAGTCCTTTAGGCTTGTTTGAAACCTACAGGTAAGTGTGTTGGGGCAGGGTTAGAACTAAACTGTGCAGGGCTTCGGCCCTCCAGGAATTGAGTTTGACACCCCTGCTGTAAAAGGACACTTATTAAATTTAAAATATTCACATCAATCGTTCACCAGATTTCAGTGGCTGAACACTTCTGTGCTTATAACCTATACGTAAAACAACACAATCTACATAAGCTTTGCATCAAAGACTATAGTTCAAACAAGACATGTAAATTGAATCTTTTTGAATGGGGAAAAGTGTAACTGTCAATATGAAGAATGAAGCCCCGCCTACTATTACAGGAGTTAATCATCGGTCGCTATAGACTGATGATATTCTGGGCTTGAACCAGACGTGAGTTTCTGCAGATTTTGTTTGATGCAAACATTTAGAAATTGAACAAAAGATACAGTTGTTTTTTAATTGTATTGGTGATTCGTATTATGAAATTTAATTGTAAGCTCGGTAAGTAATTTTGGACAATTTATTGTTTTCTCATTCAAACAGAATGCCTGAGCATACTGCACAAAAGGCCTTTCAAAGATGGCTGCCGAGTAAAATAACTTGCCTTAAAGGGACTTTGTTTGAGTGACTAAAATAATTTTAAAACAGAACATTATCTGTCTAAAAGAAATACTTCAGCCATGGTGTCATCCTTCCTGCAGCGTGCAAATTGAATTTGCGTGAACAGAGGTGTGCAGTTGTACAAATTTGTTGAATTGATTTTGCAGCATGGGCTACTTATCACAATTATGGGAAATGTCGGCCTGACCACTTTTAATTAGATGAACATTTTTTAGTCCTATACTTTACCAAGAATATAAAAATACATACCATGGTGGTAAATGGCCATATTAAAGTATCACCTATTGTAGATCCATTTAGATAGTTTACTTTAATCATTACTATTGGAATGTGAGGAGACTTTCAACCAGCACAACAAAAAATGTTTCTGAAGACAATCACCTACTGCACTTTTAACCTGTTTTTACACTGACGTAATTTTAGTTGCAGGACTATTTCATTTTTTAGAGGAATGCACGTAGCACAAGTTCAACCTTCACTTGTCTAGTTAGAGTGACAAATGACACAGCTCTAATAAACCGACCAGCTCCATTAACAGTCGTCTGAAGGCACACCAAGCATCACTAAATCCCTCCTCCTCAGCTACACAAACAAAGTAAATCCACCTGAAACGGCAGGGAACAGGATGCTGGGCTACTTATAGCAACCCGAGAGTCGCAAACAAGAATGGCAGGAAAGCTGCTCAGGCCCAGACGCTTTGAAGTGCCCTACCGCTAAACTAGTCTGATCGGACAGGCCAGCATCTTTGAAGGCAGGTTATCCTCAACAGCCGCGTGTCCTGTTGTGAACCAATTGTTTCCTCTTTCAATTTGTCTTTATTTTTTTGTTGAAATTGACACTTGGCAATTGTTCTACTGGGTGAGGCCGGCTCTGCTAAAGGCGAGCCTCTGCCGGTGACTGTCCAGTGTTTTCTAGCAGGGAGTCAGGTGCCGGAGCATAAGTAGCGAATCAGTGCAGGTGACACCACTGTGACACTCCAAAGGAATCTCCTGTGGGGTGACCTCCCACTAACTGGCCATTTCCTCTATCCAGCGGGTCATGACCTCTTCGGCATCAGCCAAGTGAAGCCATTAGTCAAGGGAGTGAGGTCATTCTGCAGGAACGCCATACATCACGCTGTATATTAGAGAGGCTATGAGATGTCAGCATTAATCTTCTCATCTCTGTGGTTTTAATGTTGGCCTTTGACTCTGACAAACTCACAGATCATTGAAACGTTACAGGAACTTTCTGTAGGATAGAATGTGAAAGAGTTTTGCACAAAAACGACTGCAAACTTTGGGAGCTTGGGGAATGTGTGACTGGGCTAAAGTGGTTCTTTCATTAAATATATGATATAAAATGGATATTATATGGTATAAAATGGCAAAGGAAGACACGCTTAGCTTGTTGAGTGTGCATCGTGACCCCTTGTGTGCGCAATCTAATGCATGATTTTTAACAAATAATTTACATTTACAGTGTACGGCATATAATAACACACACAAACAACTCTGTCCTCTGACGCTGATAACATTTGCAGAGCATCACCTGTGTAATATGAGAGCAAGGCACAGGAAGTTCCCAGAAAATCTTCAAATCTGAGCATTCACTGAGCTCTTTTGATACAGCATGCCTACTGCTAACTTTCACTTAAACGAAACGCAGTGAAAACAAGTTTACAAAAGAAATTGAGATAACTGAGAGCAGATAAATGTTTTGTCACTCCTAATACTACTGTGACCACCATAATGAGGATTAACTCTTTATTCCTTCATAGGAAATGCAGAGGAAGATCATATGCAGTTTGGTCACAATTTATTTTAAGCTAAAATTCTTATATTAATGATATTTTTAGCATGAAAACTACTAATATGCTGCTTATTAATAGTTAAGGTAGAAGTTGGGTTTATGTGCAGCATTTGGTAGAATTAGGGGTGTAGAATAAGACATGTACTAATAGGGCTGCATGATTAATTTAAAAAAAGATTGCAATCTCGATTCGGCCCCCTCATAATCTTAATCCAACATCTCTACATTTGAGCCAATAATAATCTTAAATTCGAGTGAAGCATAAAGGAGGCTGCAGAAGTCTTCACATTGTTTTTATATACGATGTTAAGCAACATGGACACCTCAAAATGGTGTTAAATAAATGGTGTCATTTCTGTCTTCGAGTAATGATGTATTTGCGGCTGCAAATGACACATGAGCTGACACACTGTTTACTAAATAACGTTCAGTTTGTTGCGCAGAGCAATCGTTTGGGAGCTGTGCGGGAAGTATGATTTGCATGTATGCTTTTTTTTCCCTCAAATTGACAGCAGCCATGACATGAGTGCACTCGACAGTAAAAGTGAAAGTGAAACATGCACATTTAAATGATCATTTCACATTTTTGACTAGAGGTCTGCACCTGATCAGATTTTAGGAGCGGGTGGTCTAACAATATATATATATATATATATATATATATATATATATATATATATATATATATATATATATATATATATATATATGAGAGATTTTGGAAACCAGATCTAAATTTAGCGGGAATGGTCGGGTTGGGTAGAAAACAAAACAAGGCGGGTCGGGCTGCGGGTAAACAAAGACTGAATATATGGCGAAATCGATCGGGTGCGGAATACTCTGTTTCATAGTGAACACAAAGTGGTGTGCATGAAAATAAATGTTTAACAGTGTCAGTACAACTACTCTAGGCTGTATAATGTTAAATATAATGCAAGAGGAAATCTGATAAAAACAAATGTCTCCTTTTACCAGTGAAAAAATGGTCTAAAAATGTTCTCAATGACTATTTTGGAATTATAAATAGTTGTATTGTGATTTCATTATTTTGCTCTGTATTAATGACCAAGAAAAAATTTAAAGTCTAGTCCACCATTGCAAGTCTTTAGCATTTTAACCAACAGTAGACCTACACATGGGCCTAATATTATTAATGTTGTTTTACCATATGTTAGAGAATAACAATAACAATAGCCTACTCATATTAATTTTTATTTTACATCAACAGAATCTCAAGAAAATTGGGCAGCCCTAAATACTAATAAACTGCCAATAATTTAATAATTGACAGGTAACAATCCAGTAGTTAGTAATAGTGAGAATGGGTGCTTAAACTAAAAAGTGTTAACTCAGTTTCTCTTCTTTGTATCCTATTACTCACTTCAATTCAGACATAAATCATATTTGTGTTATTACCATGGCCAATGAAATCAAGGCTCAAACCATCACTGTGATTAATGAAAGCAACTCCCTTTTCCTGTGGGTGAAAAGAGGGCATCCTCGTCCAACTGGCCCATCCTTGCGTACTTTTTCCAAATAAACACAGCAATGTCAACCGTCGAAGCACATTTAGTTTTGACCTAAGGGCCGTAGGATATTCTTAGCTCACTGATCGCGCTCCAAGCACTCATTGAAAGTGCTCTTTCGCCGGGGTGGGGAACGAGTGCGGAGCTGCACGTTGGCCTACCCCGAACAGGAAATTCCACAGCTCTCCCTAGCCTCTGAACACAATACCACTCAAAACACACGAGATGAAGGCAGAAAGCGGGAGCAGGCCAAAAAGTTGTTCTGTCTCTGTAGATATCCCTCTTTCAACCTCTAATCATCCTCCTCAAATAGGGGACGAATATGCATTATGTAACTGAGACAGGAAAGGAAAGCCAAAACACACAGAAACAAAGTGTAAAGAACAATCGAGCTTTGATTCGGGTCGCGGAGATTCGTTCTGCGGGCTGAGTCAGCATGAAAGGGCCGCGGAAAACGCTTTGCCTCTGGGTTGACCACTGATAAGAGCATTTGATGGGATTTGAGAAAATGATAATCCCCGTCCGTGACTATAACCTTTCTCTTTCATTGCGCTCTCGAGAGGGGACGGGCTCACCTTTAAAAGTTAACATTTATGAATACACTGCATTTCCTGCTGTAAGTGCTGGCAAATCAGTTCAATCAATTAATTAATCTGAGAACCCTGTGCAGGGGATGACAGCAGTGTCGCAACAGGACACACGGCTGAATAGGATTAATGGGTTGCTGTTCTTCATCGTTCGGTTCAACTCATATGCATCCGGTCAAATTAAAGTGAATTTGGGTGTCCATTAACTAGCCTCATGATGCTCACAAACTCGCTTTCCGCATATTGACCTAAATGCACAGCGTGTTACGCTACTGTGAAAGGAGAATGGGCGGGCAAGCCAAATGAACAGAGAAGCCTCCGTATTCTGCACTTTTATCAAAGAGTTACTGCTGTGCTCAAGTCAATAGAAAAAGCCCCAAGACTTTTTGCATGGGGTCTACCGCACTTTTAGGGAGCGATCGAATGTAATACGTACAATTACCTGTGTCTTCTGAATGGAGAATTTCAGCAGGCCAGAATTCCCTGCCACTCCCCTTCCCCCACTTTTGATCTTCCTCAATTTGAGCAAATACTCCATTTTCCTGGAATTAACTGATAACACATCCATAGACTGCGAGTGGTCAATCAATACTTGCCATTCACAATGTCAGAAAAAGAGTATAAATCTGCTGACAACTTGCAAAGAAGATCTATGTAGCAAATGTAGATTGCCGCATTGGTAGAACTTGTGTGAAGAGGGTCTGCTTCATTAGATATCAAATTATTCATGGAATGAATAAGCCAGTGTCAGGTGATGAGTGTGGGTGCATTTGTGTACACATCTGGACTTGGGAAGCACACAAGTAATCTCACATGTTATTACTGAACATATATATTGACAATTACTCTGCAAAGCCACAGAATAGTTTCCAAAAATAACTAAAAACCTGTTAAAACTGTCAAGGTCATTAAAAAGTAGTCAGAATTTATTCATCAAAGAGTTTCAATTTTTTATTTTAAAAAAATCCAAGCAAAATTGTTTAATAATTCTAATATTGTAATAAACTTAATGTGTTCAAAGGTAAAATCTGTTTTAAATCATCCACAATCAGTTTACCCACATCTCTGTAAAGGAATTTCAGAATCCTAAAAACCCTGCATGGTGTTGATTTACAGCAATTCTGCTCAGAAAGATTGCCCAAAAATCCTTTAAAGCAATGTGACAAATTTTTCTTCTTCGAACACAGGAATAACTTGTTAACATAAGTCAAAGGCTAGCTAATATATAATGTATTTTCTTTACTAAAATTGCTTGATCGCCCTATACATTTACCCTTATGAAGATAGCGAGCTCCATTAAAGGGAGTTGTTTACCCCAAAATGAAAATGTTCTCACACCTCACTTTATATCTTCACAAATTAGGATATGGAACTGACTTCTATACAAGGTATAAAAAAAACTATAGAAGTCATTGGGGACCATCACCTGCTTATTCCTATATTTGGCAAAAAATAAATAAATAAATAAAATAAAAATGAACTCGCTATCGATAATTATTATTTTTAATAATATATTTAAGAATACTAGGATTCTTTTAACCATTTTATTTTCATTTACCAACATTACTACACATAGATGTAATAGTCAAAAACAAAAATAATTAAACAAAATATGATTTCTTTATAATAAAAAAAACATAAGTATTAAAGAGACTCTTAAACTTGATAAAATGTTACCAAGTGTGTGCAATGGTAAAGGTAGATCAACATCTGTAAGGTGTGAATAATAATGCTACAGTAAACCTCAAACTCTGTAAACAAAACAGATTATGATAATTGAATTAAAGCCTTCAAGTAAAGAAACTAACCATCATTATTAAAATACATATTGCAACATAATAAATTGTTAAGTTGATTGAGTTAATTACCCCTATGCTAAAAACTCAGATAGGGAGCTACTAGCTGGGATGCAAAAAGGCACTCTGGTGATATCCTTGCATCTTTTTTTATTCATAATCGCCTCACTGCTGCTATATGGCACTCATTTTCGCATGTGTTTTTTTTATGACTTGAAGCGACAAGCGCGAGCACGTGGTTTCTTTTACCATTTTCTATGCTGTATCTCATAACTAGGTGCCCATCAACTGTTTTCTCAGAGGATGACAAATGGACAAACTATTGCTGAAGCTCCGATGCAAGTTTATGGAGAAAAGAACTCCAGTGTTTGGGTGTGTTTGTCTGAGGTAATTATTCTGCCGTTATTACTAAGATGTGTATATTCCATACAAAGTGTGAAGCAGATTGTTTAGTTTTACTAACATGAATCACGGTGCGTTCCCAGCATTCAGAAAAATTCTGATGTTTTTTCACGTGTGTGTTATGCAAATCGTGCACCTCTGTTGAAAATGCTCAGCAACCCCATTTTAATAAAACTATGGCCTTCAAATGGAAACTTCATGCCAAACTTTTTTCTTTTTATCGTTATTGACAATGGTGTACAGCAGGGGTCACCAATCTCGGTGCCCTGCAGGGTTTAGCTCCAACTTGCCTCAACACACCTGCCTGGGTGTTTCAAGAACATCCTAAGATCTTGATTAGCTTGTTCAGATGTGTTTGATTAGGGTTGGAGCTAAAATCTGCGGGACACCAGAACAAGTTTGGTGATCCAGAAACAAGTTTGGTGATTCCTGGTGTATGGTCAATAAATACTGATACTATTTTTATCACCCAACCCTAGTCCACAATAACACAAAGACCTTGAAGATGGTTAATGAAGAAAGAGTATATCTGAAACATTCAGGCAATGATTCCACACAGTCAAAGCGACTAGCTAAGCATCATGGGTCTGATTAGAATTTTGTGTGTTGTCATTCATGGCATTGTTAAATATGAGGAAAATTGCAGACAACTGCACCGTTATGTCGTCCTCCTTTGTGTCTTGTTTAGAGGGATAATGCATATATATATATATATATGATTTAAGGCATGTAGGCTTCCTGTTTCCTAATCATCTTGGTATGGAAAGATCTACCAACGATTCATTGGACAACTTCAGACAGGTTTTGTGGTTTTTCATTTACATATAATTACACTTTAATAGGAGAGTGACAAGTGCAGGGACTGTTATGTGGCAGACAGTACACAGGCTGTACGGGACCCCCTAAGATACAAGATGACAAGACGCAGCACTGGCTCCATCTCCTGCTAATTAAATGAATCAATTAAGAGTCTATTGTTGCAACTGTGTAACTGATGTTCTATAGTGGCAATAACAGTCCCACTGGGAGCCTCTTCACTGCATTAAAACACTGTCCTCTACAACTCCATTTGATATCATTAGAAACACTTATTTGCGTCTAGCTGTCATGGCAGGGGAAGCTGTGAATTATGGAAATATGGGTTGACCGCAACAGAGCCCAGTGTGAGACGGGATAGGTTCACTTCCTGGGTTCCAAGGAGGACTTGCACTCCTAAACTCGGAAGTTCTTCAAAGTTCCCTGATGAAAACACATCCCGCCATCAGCGCATCTGCCGATTAGTCACTAGGTAAGGGTCACTCATTTGCATAACCTCCCTGCTATGCAACTCCGCTTCACGAGGATCAATTATCATATTAAATTTACCCTCCTCAGTTAAACTGATTAAGTTCCAAATTGTTTCCGATGGCCGTCATTAATCCTTAACACAGGCTAAGTGGTTTTGCTACAAATTTGATTGGGTTTGTGTATCAAGGGCCAATTAATGGCATAATAATTCTGAACCCTGTTTAATTTCCAGTGTCAGGATGCAGCATGAACATACACAATCCAATTGCCATTTAGTTAATGTACTATTCAGAACTCTCAGGATGATAATTGAGGTCTGAAGCAATGGCAGATGTGTGAGGTGACATCCATTTACACAAAATGAGCACCAATTTTCTTAGGAATAGCTTGGAACTGAGAGAGAAAAAAGGAGAAAGAGTAACAAAGTCATTCAGTATAGATGGGAGTTTTTTTTTTACAGTAATTCCCTGCAAAATGAAATCCTTTATGAATGTGATTTCGCTTTCTAATGGGGTTTATTTTCACAATTATTTTGTTCGTCCCACTGTATAGAATAGAAATAAAATTTCATACCCACAATTCACAAGCCTCATTTCAGCAAAAGAGGTCAAGGACTTTCCTCGACTGACACGAGCATACAGCAAAATGTGCGGGCTGGTGTCTGAAAGTCTTTGAAAGCCTAAACTGTTTATCTAAACGGCTGAAGCCTGGCAGGACATGAGTGGGCCGCTCTGTCATGGCGTCTGGTCTTGCTGAACTCAGGTAGCCAACGGCAACACAGTAACACTGCCTTAGATCAGTGGATGACTAGAGACTGTTGTCGCAGTCTTGAAGAGTGAAACCTGACGACGGGAGTCAGATCGCTACATAAACACAGCAGAGCCGCTGACCACAGCAACTGGCCTGAAAATAATAAGTAGTCATTTAGCGCACACTTACTGTATACCCAAAGAGATTTACAGTAGGCTCACCACTGGGAAAAACTCCAGCAGCAAGCTCACTCAGCTCATTAAATGCTGTAACTGGAGACTCTGTAGATGTAAAAATGTGATACATAGATTAGATTTTATAAAGATAGATTCAATTACAGAGATCTGAGACTTGCTAAACACTACATCCATTTGATCACTATGGTATTTTACATACGGCCTACTGCACAGCAGCAATAACTGCAACAATAACAAGTCAATCTATACCATTAATGGAAGTTAGCATGTCTGTGTGAATGAATGGTGCAGTCCTGTCTATTATCCCCAATAAAACACAACGTTCACAGTAAGGCCGCACAATATATCGTTTCAGCATCGATACTGCAATGTGATCATTAGTAATAGTTACATCGCAGGATATGCAATGTTGAGTTTGTATTATAATTTATCATTTGCATACGTCATTCAGGTATAAGAAATTGTACCATTTTTGACCATAACTATGTTTAATTTATTATTTTTTTTTTTTCATTTAGTTATTGTACTTGAATACAGTTATGGAATTGTTTGAAAGTGTGGAAGTGATGAAACCCAGATTTTTTCTTGATTTTATTTATAGACAGCTATGCATGAAAAATACTCAACATATGCAAATACAGAAATGCACTGCAAATGGCACAGACCACAGCGATAACATGTCGAGGAACCGCAAAAAGTCAATAAGTTGTTTATTAGATTTTATGGAAATGCAAATAGTAAACATTAATACATCGATCTCTGACTAAACATGTACATGAAAATACTCACAACACATGGAAATACAGAAATGCACTGCAAGTAGCACAGACAACAACCTAAATGTAACAGGGACGCCAAAAATTTTATAGACTGTTAGCACTACCACTAACAATATAACACTATCTAGAAATATAAATTCTTTCCAAACAGAGATATTAGATCAACTAGTGAAAACCTATATGAATCGCAATATACAGTGGAAGTCAGAATTATTAGCCACCCTTTGAATTTTTATTTCTTTTTTAAATATTTCCCAAATGATGTTTAACAGAGCAAGGAAATTCTCACAGTATGTCTGATAATAATTTTTCCTCTGGAGAAAGCCTTAATTGTTTTATTTCAGCTAGAATGAAAGCAGTTTTTAAATTTTTTAAAAGCCATTTCAAGGTCAAAATTATTAGCCCCTTTAAGCAATTTTTTTTTTTTTTTTTGATAGTCTACAGAACAAACCATTGTTATACAATAACTTGCCTAATTACCCTAACCTGCCTAGTTAACCTAATTAACCCAGTTAAGTCTTTAAGGGCATACTCAAACTATGCACAGTTGCCTTGAACCAGGCCGAAGCATGCTTGCCCCCGCTCCTATCTCCCCAGACGGCCCGCACTCACATACATTCGGGCCTGGGCACGCTTACATCATTGATGATGCGCTGTTCAGTCAGTGCTTTCGCTCAGAATAGTAGATATTTCTTTAGTTATATTGTTTTAATCATTTGAGATGTGGTGGCACACAGTCAAATATTTTGCTGAACAGATCAGCGACGTTTGATGCTCATAAACAATCAAAGTCCTCGTGCTGCAGGAACTATGAGGTTTGCTTAAGGTGCAGATGTGCTGCAGTGAGGGGTTTGCATCTTTAATAACGATAGTTTGCGTTCATTGAACAGTAAGAATGATTAATAAATCCATATGAAACAATCCTGTAAAAGTCACAGCTCGTCTTCAGTTTCGGGCTCAGGTGTTTTTTGTACTCACACTACAAGCATACCCAAGTGAACCGCACTCTGGCACACCGCTTTCAACCGGGCCAGGGATGTCCAAGTGAACCATGTCTGAGCCCGATTTAGAGCACTCACACTTCTCAAATGATTGATAGGATAGTCTGAGTACACCCTAAATGTTACTGTAAGCTGTATAGAAATGTCTTAAAAAATCTCTAGTAAAATATTATTTACTGTCATCATGGCAAAGATAAAATAAATCAGTTATTAGAAATGAGTTATGAAAACTATTATGTTAAGAAGTGTGTTGAAAAAAAATCTTCTCTCCGTTAAATAGAAATTGGGGGGGAAATAAATAGGGGCAAATAATTCAGGTGGGTTAATAATTATGACTTTAACTGTATATCGCAAAATAAAAAAATGCTAGATTTTTCCAATATTGTGAAGCCCTAGTTCACTGTGTTTTAGCGGCCTACCATTTGAATATATGAGGATGCAAGCAGAGAGCTGCTCTGAGAGTCAATTAACTAGAGCTACTGTCAAATACACACTCAAACTGAAAGATCATTTCACAGCAAACCAATCTTGGTTATCAAGAAGAAGTTCGGAAATAAATTTATTAGAAATACTTACTAAAATGTGATTCTTAAAAGTAATCCTCACTTAAGCCTTTATAGGGCATTCATTGGAAAAACCATGGTTATTACACAATTCTTGAATTTATGACTTAAATAAAACTAAACTTATATTGTAATTATATTGCAATTAATGTTAATGAAGTTGAAAATATAGTTTAGCAAGTAATTATAACAATTAATAACTATAATTATTGTTCATCCATTTTAATTGACATAGTTCTTTTTCACCTTACATGAAAAAATAAAAAATAAAAACACAATGCTTTAATTGAGCTCTAATTAAAATGTATCTTACTTTTTTGCTCTTACTCTGTTTTTTGAGAAAAAATATTAATACTGATTTTGTATAAACTATAGAAAAACATTGTGATAATATTATTGACCATATTCAGTACATAGCTGTATATAAAGAAATCCAATAGAAAAGCTGAACATATAAAGTCAGCATACAGTATTTGTCCATACTATAGTTACTGTATATCGTATCTCATTTAAATCTGAATATTTCATACATGTATCTACATGTACATATATCAATGTCAGGGCATAGATGAGAAGATGTAGTAATAATCTTCAGTTTTAAGATGGTTTCTTCTGCACGTACTGTAATGTTCTATTGTTCATCTTTCTCATCCTGTGCCCACACAAACACAAATCACTTGCTCTTTGCACCTTATGAATTCTAATTAAGTTGCTCTGCTGCATCTATGGGATTTGATCCCCAGCTGTGTAGCCTGGCTTTGGATATTACCCGACGTCCTTCATGAAAGCGTAGAGTAGAAGCTCTCTCTCTCTCTCTCTCTCTCCGTCTCTCTACCTCTCTTTATCTCTGCTTCCTGTGCATTCTGGTGCCCACTTGTCAGATGGCGAGGCTAACCTCTGTTTCTGCACCCGCCAACTCACGCCATCCAGTGTCAGAGAATCAAATGAACCATTTCCACAGCACTGATGCCCTCGTGACAGACAGGCCGAGGAGGCTAGGCACATCAGCTCGGATGGCTCAACGGCTGACAGCAAGGTCAAGAGAGTTATGGCTCAGCTCAACCTGGGATGGGCAGCATTTGGCCAAGCTAACAATCTCAAAGATGGTTATGAGTTACCAACACAAAGACCTGCAGCAGCAGATTACGTTACAGTGAAACCTGATATGCAATTTATACAATGCAGAGGTGTTTTGAAGACATTTTGAGTTTGACATTTTTAAATCAGCTTTTTCAACTATTTCCAAGTACATCATACATCCAGTGGCCAAATTTATTACTAAAACTTGAAAGTTTTGAAAACATTGACATTTTTTTTGTCTTTAAATGTGATTTCTGTTTATACCTTCTCAGAAATAAAAGTATGGAAGCTACCACTGGAATAGTCCTAAAGGGTCCAAATTGCTACCTCAATTAGCCTCTTTCCATTTGTGGTACAGTTCGGTATGGTACGGGTCACCGCACCTAGCTCTGCCTTTTGGTAACCTTTTGTCATGCTAGGCACCCTTTAAAAATGGCCCATTTCTACTGTCTAGAGGTACCAAAAAGTGAACTGTATGTATCACTTTTGGGGTACCCTTTGGAAGGGTGCCTAGCACAACAAAAGGGTACCAAAAGGCAGAGCAAAACGCGCAGCTGAACGCTATTGGTTTACAGAGAAGCGTCACTAGCTCGTGCACAAGCAGAAGAATGAAAACAAAGGAAGCTCCGATTTTAAAATACACAGCCGCTTTCTCGCTTGCACATGCCGCACATCAAAAAGGTCGCTGGGTCGCTGGTTCGAACCTCAGCTCAGTTGGCGTTTCTGTGTGGAGTTTGCATGTTCTCCCTGCCTTCGCGTGGGTTTCCTCCGGGTGCTCCGGTTTCCCCCACAGTCTAAAGACATGTGGTACAGGTGAATTGGGTGGGCTAAATTGTCTGTAGTGTAAGTGTGTGTGTGTGTGTGTGTGTGTGTGTGTGTGTGTGTGTGTGTGTGTGTGTGTGTGTGTGTGTTTATATTATACGTTTTATAATTATAAGTTGGCGGTTCATTCCGTTGTGGCGACCCCGGATTAATACAGGGACTAAGCCGAGAAGAAAATGAATGAATGAATGAATGAGTTGCAGACATTA
Organism: Danio rerio; assembly: GCF_052040795.2. NCBI lineage: Eukaryota > Metazoa > Chordata > Actinopteri > Cypriniformes > Danionidae > Danio > Danio rerio. The sequence goes on along the minus strand of NC_141029.1, from coordinate 33,300,588 downwards.
CAGTAGGCTATTTCACACATTGATCTGCAGTTATAATTAAATCATGTTCATAGAAAGTAATGAACATTTTTACACAAGTATGTATGTGTATAAAGCATCTGTTTTGTGAGAGGTGCTTCTCATATATAGGAAAAACCCGTACAGTATTTGACATTTTCTTGAGCGAGAATGATGTCGACTGAATCTTACTGTCGTACACCACACCCATCATTGGTACCCATTTGGCAGTGGAAATGCAAGCCTGATAAAGGTGACCCGTACCGACCCATACTGTATTACTCAGTTGAAACGGGGCAAAAGGGTACCCAAAAAGTGGTACGGTATGGTTTGCTTTTAGGTAACTTTTGACAGTGGAAACGGTCATAAAAGCGTACCGAGCCATATTGTACCATACCGCTCAGTGGAAACGGGCCATAAGGTACATATTTGATCCAAAAAATTTAAAGAGGCACGCATTTGTACTTTAAAGGTATCAATACAAACATTTGAAGTACAAACATGGTACTTTTAGGTACAAACGCGTACCTTTTGAAAAGGTAGACAGCACTTTTTAGACAACACCTTTATTTCTGAGAGTGTATTGTTCATAAATATGCTCTGGCTTAATGTCAATATATGCATTTAAAGAAAAGTTCGCAGAAAGATGTATGGCTTGAACTGTGCAATAGATGTACATAGCAAATATTATAGTTAAAACTGGATAAAAATAGTATGGCTAACTTCACATAAAATTTGCTATGACCAGAGTAAAAATCGAAAGTTTCATGAACATTGTCAAATGAAATTATGTTTGGAGAAAAAAAATTTGTTCTAATAATTTTTGTCACCAATATCAACAGCAATGAAAAAGAGAAACAAAAAACTTGAAACCCAACAGTTCCTGTGACCTGACCTCTAAATTCCCTCTTCATCTCTTTGCCCTAAAATTAAAATTTTCGAGCTGGAGACTGAGGGGGATGTGAACAGAAAGAGATGGCTCCTGATTGTGCAGTTGCTTATTCCTGCAGTTATTTTGAAGGTTGCACAAAGCGCTCCAAAGCTGCATGGGTGTGGATCAATGCAATGCCTTGTGCAGGAGAGCTTTGGCTCACTGCCCAATCAACGTCTTCCTGCTGACCCCTTCTTCCCCAAACACAGTGAGATTCCCATCAGCCCCTGCTACAGACATGTGTATCTGACACCACCCCATCATCTGCTCGGCTGTGTGACTTTCTCAACAAGCTGTTTGTGATTGGGCTGCAATCTGGAAGGCATGATGTGGCGAAGAAACATAAAATGTGATGTTTCGTTGTTGATGGGTCAATTACCGTTATTACGCACATAAGAAGATCTAGAAATACTAAAAATACAGTCCAGAATATTTATGTAAAAACGCAAGTCACCCACTTAAAGTGTTGTCAAGTGAATTCATAACTACACTCGAGAATTTTAATTGAATTTAAACGGAGATGGCAAACAGGATGCAACTCAAATTTGAACATACCCACATTGAACCGACTGCCAACATAAATGAATAAATGATGACAAGCAGTGCGATTGAAGAAGTCCATAGGGAAATTGCTACATCTTTGTTTGAGATTCCAGAAGCCAGCCATTAGAATAGAAAAGAGGTTAGTGAACCCAGTGTGAGCCAAAAAAAAACATTCAAGTCCTTACTACAGTCCCGTATACACGGACCATTTCTATTCACGCCATCAGAAAATAAAGCTGTCACTGGTTCGTCTTCTGAAGTCAAAGAGAGACAGACACTCTCAAGAGAAACCTCAAAAGCTTTGAGATGTATTATAGGTTAATTCTTTTCAAAACAATGCCTCTGGGCCAGAGCCCAGTAAGTCAAGCGCAGACTCTCTCAAGATTTTATTGCTGTGACATAAATCTTTTAATCCCTTCAGAGTGCCGCAGCTCTGCCAAGGAGGGGCCGAGTCAAGCCCCGGGACGAGGCCGCACTGCCGAGCACCAGTCGTGCATCAGGTAACTACTGCCACTTCTGAAGGACTCTGAAGTGAAAAGAGCAAAAGGGTTCGGCCTGCAAGGGGATGTGGAGGCTTACCTGAATGCATATTTATGAGCCAGTCACGGCGGGGAAAAGAGAACCGAAGGGGATGAGGTTTGCACTTGTTCAATCCCTCTTCCTTCTGTTGCCACAGCACCGTCTCACTATCGTACACAGATCACACGCACATTACCACACCTTTTTAACTCATCTATGCTTTCCGTGTCTCAGCGAGCTCCGAATCAGATGCGGGCAAAAAAAGCAGCTGCAGCGAATAACACGAGCGCAGCCACATCTGAAAAAGAATATCCAATGTTTATTTATAATTCTGCACTCAAGTGACCGTTCTGGTCATGGCACGTTATCTATTCTCTCTCCAAAATAAATCTCCTCATGTCCGAGCACCATGTTATCTAAGAAGCTATCTGGAAGTCGGGTCTTTGAAGAACAGGCAGGGAAAGAGAGAGAGGAGGATGGGATGGTTTTAATCTGACGGGTGGTTCTTCTTTTTTGGGAATTGAAGATTCTTGGCACAGAAAGAGGACTATAAATGGCCTGTGAGTTTCTTTAAAGGATGGTCTAAAGACTTCATCAGACTAATCCTGCAGGACATGTTTAGGGCTGAGGATACATCTGCTTTCGACCTCCAGGATTTTATCAGGTTAATAACAGAGAGAAACCCTGGTGTCGATCACCTGCCATAAGCATTCAGGTCAACCTTCCAAGATAGATGGAAAATGATGTTCTGTAAGCCTTGTGTGGCAAGCTGAAGTGAATTTAAAATGTCAATGTATTTTCACACTTGGCAGGCTTGGTTTGATTAAAACAAACTGATTTGCTATTGATTTGTTTGTGTTGCTTATTTGAGCAACTGTGAATGCTGCCATACAAACATTGCAACAAATAAGTAGACTAATGAAAAGATGAGTCTCTGTTCACTTCCAAATAAATGGTTCAAAAGAAATAAGAATTTTAAACCAAACCAAACACAGGAGATGTTTAAGCATACTTTTTTTGGTCAACAAGAGTATTAAGGCATTGGGGGTTTTCTTAATCTTTGTATCTTTAGGTCCTTAAAATGACAATAGGTACACTGTGGTCATAAAGAGATTGACATGGTCAACAACAATATCCAGGTAGGCTGCGGCGTTGACACGATGCTCAATTGGTACTAATGGGCCCAAAGTGTTCCAAGAATATATTCCCCACACCATCTTTTGTATACCTCGACTGTTACGTGGGTTTATTTGATTTACTGTTTATCAGCTCGAACCAGTCTGACCATTCTCCTGTGACCTCTGGCATCAACAAGGCATTTGCACACACGGGGAAGTTAAAATATGCATATTAAAATCTAAAAAGATCTTCTGATCAGTAAACAGACTGACATTCTCAAACTACAGAAAGATTGACATCTTAAAACCATGCAATAGTGGACAAAACACTACATTTCTAACAAAAACTACTACATTTCTTTCAATTGCAATATTCAAGAGCTCCCTGTTGCTGTAATTTCCATTCAACTTCCAATAGGGTGCTTGCTATTTGATATGACAACTCTTCCCACTTTCCCAAGGTTATCCGAGATGTCCTTGAGCTGGTTAACATGAGGCTGTTGTGGCTGATTTTTAATTTTTGTTTTTTTGTGTACAGTGGGTCAGGTATTGACTGGCCAAAGCAGTGTTTACAGGAGGACTATTTTGTCTCCTTCACCTAGTTCTTCAAGGATTTCTTTAATCTCTCTCTGACGGAAGGCATGTCTTTGATGTATCAACGCCCCTCCTTAATTCACTCAATATTTGATCTAGGCCTCACGCAGCTAAATCTAGCAGAAGTGCTTTCACATGGTTGCAGCTTTTCAAACGTCATCACATAGGTATTGATTTCAACAAATCAACAGCCAAGAGATGTACAGCTTTGCATAAGGCATTACATCACATGGCCACGGGGTCATAATCTTAATAGTCATAGAGATAGATAAACCGTTATGCAATATTTCCTGGTGGCTGACATATCCTTGAACACTCCAGGGCAAATGAGTTTTCAGTCACAGAGATGGCTGAAATTTCACAGCTGAGGTGTAATACATGCCATACAATTCCACAGGTCTAAGGGAGGATTTGTTGTTTTCATGCCTCTTGAATGAAGAGGAAACATATTAAGCAAATACAGCAGGAAAGAAACATGTTGGACTGCTCTGATCTGTATTTTTAAAAATATAGTTAATAATTCAAATAATAGGTATTATAAATACACATTTGACCATCCCTATATTGGTTCAAATCCATTGTAAATGCATAATCAAGCCAATCAGTCTAGCAAGAAAAAAAATCCTTCAACAGTCTGAAACTGGCAAATATAGAGCATCATTACCAAATTGTAAGTGCACAGGACATTGAGCTTAAAAAAAAAGTAAAATTAGAAGCATAGATTGTATACTCTGACCTATGGCAACCTCTGAAATACAGTAGCTAAACAGAGGATACTGTACGTCAAAATATACATTCACACCCTGGCCTTAGTTAATATGTACTTACACTGAGATGAAACAGTTGTTGTAATGTACTTATTGTGTAAATATGTTTTTACATTGTACTTAGGAATGATTAATTACATGCATGTAAATACAACTGTAATTAATTTCTGTAATTACATCATTAACTACACTGTTGACTATCACTTACACCTTAACCCACCATTAAACCCACCCATACCACCAAACCTGTCCCTAACCCTATGTGTATCTTACCTCAAAAGCACCAGAAGTGCTCCACAAAACATTATGGACATAGTTTGTACATTGTATTTATTTTTTGATGCAAGTGCTTAGTAGTTAAGACCACTTAATACAAACTGGGACAAAAAAATTTATGTAATTATTAGTAAATGACACCAAATGTCTCTATATGATTTTTGTATACTATTAATAATATAATATTTTCAATACATGCCAGACATCTGATCTGAGATATCAAATCTGAAGACTACAATAACATTCGTTACACAACAAATAGTTTTAATTAAGCTTTTATTGTCATTTAAGACTCCTTTTAAGACTCGTAAGAGATTAGTTGAGAGTTTATTTTTATCTGTAATGGATTACAGTGATAGTTCATGCATTACTCAGGAAATTAGATTCTGTATCTCATGAGGAAATACGTTTTAACACTGGTGCAGAGATGTTGACACACCATTGTATTTTATATGATTCATTAGGCTTTCTACCTCTACAGAAACAGAGAATATCCACTTGTACTTATTTATTGCAAAGGCACTAACACGTAAACTGCCAGTTTATATTTCTAATCCAGCATTGCTTAATATGAATAATCGTCACACACATGCTGGCTCTGGTATTTAGTTGATACTTCCAAAGGATTTGTCAGAACTTGGTATAAGTGCTATCTCTTTCTATGCTCCCTTGGACCTGGAACAATTTACAAAATAACCTTGCTACATTGCCAAATCTAAATACTTTTAAATATCTTTGGTATACTATTTTAATTTAAAAGACATTTGTAATCATTTAGTCACAATTTTATTATGAATCAGAAGTGTGATATTTTAGGGTCTTTGTCTGCAACTATTTATGTGCTGCCATCTTGACCAGGTCTCACTGGAGGTTGACACAGTAATATCTTAATATGAAGTCCTGGCTAAATAAAGCAATGATAATATGTCAAATATCATGTTCCTACAATTATATATATATATTTTTTAAAAACTATGATTTATAAATTTGACTGAACTAGGTAGTTCATTTAATCAACTTGACTAATTGACAGCCCTAATTATGCTTAAATCCCCTTGATATCTCATGAAAGGATACATCACTGCATTTGAAGAAGCTGCATACGTGCTATTGCGCAAGCAACATTTGTGCTGGCATTTCTAATTTGAAAAGTTGAGGGTTTTTTTCGCCTTTGTGTTGTAATTCTCATCTCAGTTTTTGTCAGTGCCCTTATGTTTGTGGTGCATACGACAACAACCAGATGGTAGAGCCTTCTGTATTGAAAGGTAGTGCTTAATTAGAGCTTCACAACTGTAATGGTCCCATTCAAAACAGACAGAAGCGGAAATTAATCTGAGGGAAAAAGGCTTAAGTATTCATGACCCATGAATAAACACCCTCAACTTTGAACAGGGTCAGTGCATGAATATTCAAACTATATTATGCTAAGTGTTGCGCATAACGTTTTTAATATTTCCCAGAATGATTGTAATGTTTACAATCCCTACAACAAACAACTTCGGTTTTACCTCATTTTATACATGAATGTATAATAAAACAACTTTGTATATTCTCTAGTTATTTAAATGCATCCTAATCAAATTTAAAAAATTCATACATTTATAATATAATAACATTTAAAAAGAAAAAAGTAGATTCCAAATCTTGAAAAGCACTTTCAACTACACATCACTGAGCAGGAACTCATTCCACGCTTGGCTTAGACAGACGTGTTCTCCTGCTTAACACTAATCAAGTATTCCTCATTACATCCCAGTGGCTTCATGCGACACTATGCCCAGTCACTCCACACTTCTGTGCCAAATTAGTTCCACCTAGTTGGCTACCAATGACCTATTCAATGTAAATAGAATGGGTGGAGAAAACAGATCCTGCTACAGATTCCAAACTGTATGATTACGGTAAGTAGGTTTTGAATACTGAGGGTATTTGTTTACAAGAATTATGAGTAAGTCTTTTAATATTTTCATATCTATATGGTGAAAATTGGTCAGTATGCAGGCACTATTAAACTGCAGAGGCAGACCACCCTAAATACATAACGTTTAAAGCCAGTTTGGCCGAATTATTAAGAAGGACTCATCCCCATCAGTGGCATTAGTGGCTATGGCTGCAAATTAAAGGTGTAAATACAATGAACAAGTGAAAAAATGTAATCAAGGAGTAGAAAAACTGTGTATTTTTACAATATAATAAGAAAAGTAAAGATTCCCATCCATTGTGTAAAGCGCCTAAAGTACCCAGAAAAGCACTATATAAATGTAAGGAATTATTAATTATTATTATTAAATAACTTAAGGGTTTGTGGAGATACTACAAAGCAATTGTTTTCCTTAAAAAGACATTTTAAATAGTTTGAACACAATATTTATAAGATCATATAATATAAGTTTTCTACTTTATATTTGCACACCAAAAATGGCATCACCAGATTTCAAAATGCACCGGTTATCTGCCGCCAAAGGGAACCATATTAGAAAAGTTGTCAAATATTCAGTGTTCCTGGTCAGTAGAGAACCATCAGGGGGTCAACGGATGGTCAGTAATTCATCAAAACAATGTCGTCTGAATGTTTAATGCATGTGACATGCAATAGGTGCTTTTTTGGCATATGATTCGCAGCGTAAAATCTTAATTTCAAATGCTTAAATCTTTGGGGAGAATGATTTAGTTGCTACAAAACTGACAGCCGAAGAGCGTTCTGGCAACTCCGATCAATCTGTCAGAAAGCGAAGAGCTGTGAAGAGTTTTTCCCCCCTTTACATGCATGCGCATTTGTGTGAATACGTGGGTGCGTACAGTGTTGACGGGCGTTCAAGCAGACGCCAGGTTCCACTGGCTGGACACATCCACGCCTCTCCCGTCAAACGTCCACCTGCAGAGACGTGGAGACAAGACTGTTAGCACGGAGACAGACACAAACCAGCTCTCAAGTTCATCTCCCTGTTACCATGCGGCAGCCATTTTAAACAGATGGTACCCAAACAGCCTGTCATGTTTACTGCTGCCGCCATAAAAGACAAGAGTCCAACAACACGGTCCTGCAGAGGCCCCGAGGGAGCAGCCAGGGCCCCGCAAACAGCTGCCTGGGGGAGCGGAGGGGACTCAGCCCGGGCTGTGCACCCCTCCCTCGACGGCCCTCAAACTCTTTTACCTATGCGGACATGCTACATTTACTACAATTAAACAAGCACGCCATTTGAATACGTGGTGACACCTCGCAACCTGCTCAACGGGGCCTGCATATAATCGTGTCCCTGTGGAGCCAAGAAGAAATTGTCCATGTCACTATTAATGAAGGAATTTGCATTGTGATCTTAATTAAGGGCGGAATAATGAAGCTCACTTCTGAATTAGTTAATCGGCAAAAACTTGTACTAATACGTTTGCGTGGCCTGCAGTATAGGCACCGCCCCATGGATGATGTATATATTCAGCCAGAGGTTGGCGGAGGTTACGTCAACTGAAGGTGGCACAGTGCTAATAAGGCAGGTGCCGCTGGGCTTCTCTTCTCTTCGTCGGGTAGGCAAGATGGTGGCCTGACCCCTGCGCAGCCTCTTGGCACTCACCGACTGTCTTCCTCCAACATATCAAATAAGATCTTGGCCACAGAAGCCCAGGTGTTCCACTTCACTACTTTCTCCAGGCCCAGGTTCATTCCATACAGGCTTTCTAAACCCCTAGCTGTATCTCGATCAGCCTCTTGCAGTGAGCGCCAGCGTGTTTTCACGAAGCAAGCAAAGCAGAAATGCCGTCAAAGTGTTCACAGAGGCTCGAGGGTCTCAAGTGTCCAATGAATTATTTATAGGCCCTAAGAGAGACGGAGCAGAGAATTATTACACAATGGGTTGCAAAAGAGACTAATACACCAGATAGTGACATCCATTCAAGTTTGAGAGTCTCAAAGACATAACACTTGACAGAAAGAAAGAAAGGGGTGCGGAGGGAGGAGGAGGAGGAGGAAAACAAACAGAATGATCATGTTTGAGCAGGCACCCTTGGGAATCAATTGACAGATTGAGTGGCGGGAAAATAAAATATGCTTTTTGGCATCTCTGTCTCTTCATGGTGGATTGAGAGCATGTTTTTAATTTGTCTGAGGCTTTGGGTAGGTGTTAGAAAAACGGCTGAAAACAGAACATTTTTATGTGTCAGTAGTTGTGTGGCTACCTACGAGACGGCCTAATTGAATCTGAACCATAATCCCACACACTGTATTACAAATCAGGCTAAATTAAAGCTGCTTGCATGAGATTCTGATGTCTCTTTCATATTTGTCAGGGACTGATCTCCTTGTCTTAGTGTTTGCTTTGATTTACCATTTGTGTGCTAAAATAATGAGGTCAGAAAAATAGCTAAGAAAATGTACCAATTATTTTCTTTTTTGTAAGTTAATGTTAGTCTTTTATTTATTAAATATTATATAGATAAATTTTTATATACTGTATGAGTTATTTCAAATTTAATAAATACAATTTCAATATCTATTGTCTGAATATGACTTACTAATTTTCAAACTATTCTAAAGTTGTGGCATAATTTTCACTACCAATAATTTCCACAATAGATGTCCAGCGTTCTCCAGCCTCTAGCGCCTAAACTGCAGCTCCACACAGAAAGTTTGGCCAGAGAAGAAATGGTCATGCCCAACAGAGCCTGGTTTCTCTTAAGATTTTTTTTTTACCTTCACTTCGTCAATTGAACTGAACTAAACTGAACTTATACCCTGAAAACTGGACTGAAACATTTTCAATTCACTAAAACTTCTATGTTAAGCTGGTTTGGCACAATCTACATTGTAAACGCGTTATAGAAACAAACATGAATTGAATTGAATTTCATCAATACAAAAAAGAAAGAGATTATAAATAAATACATTACTTGTTTTATTAAAGGTGTTGTTCCCCTCCCCAAAATGAAATTAGCTGTTTATTTACTCACCCTTAGCCATCTATTCAAATGCAATATAAATAAAACTGTAGTGTAAACATTTGTGGAAGAATTATTCATACATGTGTATGCATTGCTTATTGTGTAGTAGCCTACAGTGACTGCACCAAATAAACTAGTGCGAGGGTGAACAGTGTTTCCTACAAGTTTAAAGGGTCAGCAGCACCCATAGATAAATAACAACTATATCTTTGCCCTATAGAAAAAAAAAACTTCAGTTCAAGGCAAGCCAGAAACGCATCCCTCATAAGCGGCATATCTGCCAGTGACACTGAACTGGATTTAATGCAGAAGATAACAGAGAAAATAAATTTCTTGAAATCAAACTCGCAAGAAGCAATATCTGAGCTTTCACTTGAAGAGAACAGTTTGACAGCAGCATTATTTACAGATGAGGTCTGAAGAACCAGAGGGAGATGAGTTCCATGCCAAGCCAGTTGTGTAAACACAAGCTCCCGCTTGGACAAAGAGGAACTCTGACTTCAAAACAACAGTAAAACTGTGAACCTTACAAAACCTTTGGGGACTGAGCTGTTTGAAGTCTTGGCAACTCTGGGTATGGGTGAGTGGAGAATGAGTTCTATTGCTACAAACCATCATCAGGCCCATATGATTCCCTGATTAAGACCATGTGTTGGACGGCCGTTGGATTATTGTTCCTGCTGAGTGGCTAGTGGAGCAGTGACTGGTGCAAAGCTAGTGGCACACGTGTCAAAACAAGAAGAGGATCATACTCGTTGGTCCAGCATGTGCAAACTCTTGAAGAAAGCATCGGGTGTCTTCAGGATCTAAACCTAAAAGAATGCTAATTGACTGATAACTTATCTCTATGCAATGGCATCTAGTCCAAACATTTCAGAAACACTTAATCAAGATAGCAAATTATTACATTTACAAAAAGTGATTTCATTCATAGAAAACATACAAGTGTGTGCAATGCTTAAATCACACCATTTTGTAAATGTATTGCATTTTTTATTGCATAAAAACACTTTTGATTTTTGGTCCATATATATAAGCAAAAGATGAGGAACAAAAAGTGTAATTTTCTAAGTAAAAATTAGCTGTTATTGAAGAGATTATATGTTTAAAAGAAAAGCACTGTCATTACTTAGGTCCAATCCCAATTCTATTTTTGTACCCCTTCCCCTTGGCCCTTAAAACCGAGGGTGAAGGGGAAGGGCTTTAAAATTTACCCCTAAGAATTGGGACAGCACTACAGCACCCGCACACGTCATCATATTTCATCGTGATCTCTGCTTCATTTGAGATCAGACAATCGCAACTGCTGTAGTGATTCCAGGTTTGCTATTTTTAGGTATTTATCTTTAAGAAAATCATTGAAGGCATTTTTTATGTTATCATAATAATATAATGTGGCAATAAGATCGTAATACTGTGCATTTAACACAGTGACCAGATTCATCTATGCAAATACACTAAAAAAACATTACATTAAAGCAGACACTGTGAAAAGCCCATTCCAAGCCACTAGACTTTCCTGACAGGGTATTCCAGTGTCATCGAGTGACAGAATGTTGTGGGACTGCTATACAGGAGTTATGATTATGGATTATAGATCGCGAAATTTAGCAGTTTTTATATTAGAGTTTTGTTTTTTTTTTTCTTAAACATGACTGGAAAACACGAACGCGGTCATGAATATTTTATAACATATGCTTGTTTGTTGTAAAAATTTGTAATAATGACAACAAAATATTAATTTGTGGATCTCCATACTTCCGGGGGCAGCGATCGGTTGTGGCTTGTGTATTCTGAAAAATGTTCTTACCCCTTGCTTTTGAGTGTTGTCCTGAAAAAATTTAGTTTGAGAGGGTATTTACCCTTTCCTCTTGTGCGGTTTGTTTATAAACTGAATTCAAGAGGGTCACGTGCTTATAATCAACACGGCTGGCATCTCATTAGCTCCGTAATCTGCCCTATAAGATGATTACGGACACATTACAACCAGAGCTTTTCACTCCAGTTATCCCCCCCAACCCCTTTCACCCCAACTTTACACCTTTTTTCCGATAGGCCTGCACGGCGGCCCAGTGGCTAGCACTGTTGCCTCACAGTAAGAACATAGTGCAGAGTTTGCATGTTCTCCCGGTGTTCGCCTGGGTTTCCCCCGGGTTACCCGGTTTCCTCCCACCATTCAAAAACATACACATAGCCAAACGACTAAACCAAATTATCCCCTAAGACAACTTTAGTTTACACTTCTCTCGAACTCTCCTCTTGCCCTTCTAACGGGAGGGAGCCCCGGGCTCGAGGATATTACGAGCTCAACTGTAAACTCTTGAAAGCTCTACGGCTTAAAGCTAAAGAGAATTGGGACAGAGTAAGGGGAACGACTAAGGGGAAGTATTGGGATTGGGCCTTACTCATCCTAGTGTTATTCTTAATCTGCATGAATTACTTTTATCTGTGAAGTAAAAAATATGATATTTTCCTAAATGTTTCAGGTGTTTGTTTTTATATAATGAAAACAAATGGGGTCCAAAAGAACAGACTAAAACAAATAAATCAATTAAGGGATTTCTATAGACAGATGTGGAGAGATTTTTATTGCATTTGTTAATGTTACTTCTGCTGCACGGTTCATGGAAACACTGAACTAATTCTAGAATTTCTTCACTTGCTTTGGTGCAATGCAAGGCAACAAAGCAAGGTCATCAGTCATCCAAATACACTGAAACACATTACCTATCCAAACAATAAAGTTGTACCACACAAAGGTTACAGAGACAATCCAAGCAATCCAATCAATAAAGTTTAACAGTTTTTCTACTTTCCAATGAAATCTAGTGGAAATGAAAGGTGGGTTATGTCGGCACCTTTGAGAAGAGAGGAGGCCAGGCCTGGTGGGCAGTAGAGGGGCAGAGGATTCCACGAATACATATGTGAGTTTCTTTTAGCACATTTAAAATAGTATTGGCAGTAATCAAGCCGGTTTCAGGGAGAGGGGGTCACGGAGCTGAAGTGATTGGATGAGGTAGGATGAGGTAGATCAAAGGGCTTGATGCGGGGGCTTCTCGGGGGGGATTAGACCCCCTCCCCGTTTGCATTTTCCTGCTGTTTTGCTAGCAACCCTGCACATGCCGCCTTGCCGAGATCAACCTTGGCTTGTTATGACAACGGGAACAACAAACAGAATAGCAGAATACAGCTAAATCCACCAGATACCAGTCTACCATGACTTTGTAATGAACTTTTGTTCAGATGGCAGGTGATGGATGTCCTATTGGCCAGGTACCCCGAGCCCCGCTGCACCCCAGACAGGTGCAGCTCAGAATATTGACAAGCCAATAAAGCACGAGCAGCACAGGATGTGGCATCCTTTCTGGTTCCTTTCTCTTCGCTTTGTAAATGCAAACTGGACGTTTGACAGCTGAAACCTTCGGGAAATCACAGACATTCATTCTCTATCAAACGGAAATCTAAGGGAAGAGTATACAGCATCCATACCTTGAATGATCCCAACTCGTTGCTTACTACAGAGTTATTCAGAAGTGTGCTTATGAACCAAAAATGAAAGTATTTGAAAAGCAAAACACTAAAGGCTATTTGTAAATCACATTTGGATCACATTAAAATTCTCATTGCCTAGAGCTCCCTCCTCCTTATAATGCATCACAAACAAGCAAAAGCATGTAAATCTTTCACTTTTATCAAGAAAAGCAAGCGACTTTTAATTGAGCTAAATGACTTCATAAGGCTTGCACAAAGCGCATTTGGTCAAGAGTGCTTGTAATTAATTAAGCAAGTTTTAATGAGTTTTGTAATGAGATGTAAGACATGTAATACTCTTTGTGTACATGTTCTCTATTTCCTCCAACGTGTATCCAACACGGCACTCTTGTTTGATTAATTCTAATCCACTTAATTAGAAGCCATAAGATTTCCCTGAAGGATTTGATTCACAAGGCTGCATTCGCTGATATTAAGTCATAGGTTTATCACTGCGTTGCCTAGTACAACACTGAGTGCACCAAGAGAAATATAGGAACACAATGTCAAAACTCCTATGTCCCCCAGCCAAATTCCGATAATTTCTCACAACATGGTGCTTTTACACCATTACACAATTGCGCCAAGAAAGTGCATGCTGGGATCACTGGTGCACAGTTGTATAAAAACACAAGACAAGGGGATGAAACGCTCGCTCAGAATGAAATATTTCAACACCAAACACCATAAAACCAGCAAGTGTGTGATGTGGGTCCAGAAAGATTTTACTGCTCTGTGGGGTGAGGCATAAAACCTTGTGTATCCCACCCCCACACTGATGTGAGTGTCAAAGCAGAGAAAGTCGGGCATCTGTGCCAGCACAGAGGTGAATAGGCATCTCTTGGACACGGCTTCCATGTTAATTCTAATTTTATGCCTGTAAATTGGTGAAAACACCACCAGTGTGAATCCTTACGAGCTCCTAAAATTTCATGGCAGACTAGCCAATAATAAGTAACCATGTATCTGTTTGTGTATCTGCCAGCTAGACCATCTCCAACGCCACAGCAAAACAACCCCCACCAAGATGCAATTAACAGCATTAATATTATATGACTGGCATTCACAGATAAAATGAGTGTTTACTAGTGGATTGTCCACAGCTAATAAACTAAAGGCTTTATTGCTGCTTCATTGATTTATGTGGTTACACAGATGTTAATATTCTGGTTGCTACAGATAAGCCATTTATTAAATTGAATCCCGTTTGAAATTAATAGATTTAAATAAATAAAAAAGATTGGTCATTGCAGGGTGGGCTTTCAATTTCACATTCCCTTTCACTTCTAGATGAAAGTCATCTAAGTCAAGAGGGCAGGAATTATTTTTGAAATTGAGATTCTCTGCATTATGGTGTCCTTTTGTAGATTTGTCTTTCATTGACATTCCCTGTATTTGTAGGACTAGTATGAGTTATTGACACTGTAAAGATGCAATATTGCAGGCATCACTCAGTAAGACGGCCCAACTTCTCCTGCCATGGCTAAAAAGAGTCGTCCATTTGACCTTCAACTGGTCAACCTGCAGTCTGCGGACTTCAGTAATTTTTGAATGGCTCAATATCTTACTAAGGGTGCTTTCACACTTTAGTCCGAATGCCTTGTCCAAACCCAAGTTCGACTGCCCCCCCTCGGCTGGTTTGTATTCACATTGTCTTTTTTCTTCTGAACCCTGGTACACTTGAGTCATAAAGCTGCTTTTGTGTACAACTGTTGCTAGGTGGCAGCCATGAAAGCAAATCTAACACAAAAACATTAAAACAATTCAGAACATCACGCAATGTCTGCAGAAGTCGTTTTTGGTGGAGACAAGCAGTGTTTGCACTGAATCAGTCCCACTTGTCACCAACGTAGGCGATACTGTACACAGAAACACAGACAGACACACACACAGACACACATAGACACACACAGACACACACACATGAATGCTATAAAAACTAAAGTTTGTTGTACAGTCGGCGGTTCACTTCCGTTATTTGGTATGATTGCTTTCATATTAGAAGTGAACTGTACAAGAGTTTGCATGAACCTTACCCCAGACCACCTCTTTCAGGCAGACTCAGAAAAAAGTAAATGAGTTTGCAACCGAGTTCAGAAGACAGCGCTCACACTAGCTAAACGTACCATACTTTGACGTTAGATGAACTGCAAGTTAATTAAGTTTCTCAGATAATTTTACCCCCATTTCCTTGGAGGTATCAGAAAGTGTTCTATTATTTTGATAATTTTGAACAAAAATCTAGATATACTTAGGTATAGTCATGAGCCTCACACACCATTGTTTCCTTGTTCTCATGTAAATCCAGGGAGTTCAAAACTTCAGTGAAAAAAAGGGCCAACTAACTCATGGAATATGCTTTAAAACGCTCTTTTACACCTGTTAGGATAACTTCAAAACGACTAAGCAGAAACCTTGAAATTTAGGAAATTGCAGGTTGTTCACTAATTTTGTTCTCCATAGCTCTGCATATGATGTCATAATATCATACCCGGAAGCCAAGAAATGGTGCATTATGAGATGCAGAAAATTCTAAATGAGTATGGTTATCTGGCTTGCTTGATTTGGGACTTGTCAAGCTGCGCATCCGATGGATTTGCTTTTCAGCGTTTGGACTTTCAGCAGTGAAAATGTAACCACACTGAACTGAACTAAGTTGAACTTAAACTCTGAAAACTGGACTGATGCAGTTTCAATTTTAATTTATTCAAACTTCTATGTAAGCTCCTTTGACACAATCCACATTGCAAAAGTGCCATAATTCAATTCATCTTTATTTCTAATCTCTTTAGTCAAGAGACGCATTCAAAATTCAAACAGCAAATTCAGTTTTCATGGGCTTATCCTACACTGTGAGACAGAATGAGTTAAGGTAATTCAAACCATTTGAGGAAACCGATTACAAGTACAGTAAACAAAGCCATTTTAAGCACAGTAAAATCCAGTAAATGAAAAGAACTCAAACCAACTGAGTACTGTAAAACCCAATAAGTTAAGGCAACTCAAACCGTTTGAGGAAACTGATTGCTACAAACCATTTGAGTTAAAAAAAACTAATCTGAGTACTTACTCAATTTAAGTTGAAGTAATGAGGTATTTAATTATTATTATGTTGTGTTTTACAGTGTATATATGTGATAATTAAAAAAAACAGACTGTTAATGTGAAATGGCCGGTTTATTCCGCTGTGGCGACCCCAGATTAATAAAGGGACTACGCCGAAAAAGAAAATGAATGAATGAATGGATAAGGTGATATGTTAATGTATTCACTGGTTAATAAATATACAACCATGCTTTTGATAAAGGTAAAAACAAGCAGTGGTAGACAGTGTAAAACATTTGATTATCATCTTAACAAAACTAAAAGAAAGAAAGAAACTGACTACCATTATCAGCAACCAGTAGGCCAATAATTTTCAATTACAGCCTAAATGTTTTATCTTAGTGCATCACTAAAATGGATGACAGATAAATCTGGGTGTCAAGGAAAAAACAATGAAAAGATCCAGTATAGATCCTGGCGCACTTGAGGCAGGGGGTTGTCTACATAGGATCTGAAGGCTGGCATAAAGTGCAGTCAGACCCTGTCCTTCAAGCCGGCCTGCTTTTCCCACCATCTCCCCCATCCTCCCCGCTGAGACATGGTGACTGTGTGAGACAATGCTTCCATTATCCACCGTCCCTCCCCAGCATCCAAAGAGCAATATGTAGGGAGCCTCAGTCGATTAAACCCAACACTCTCTCATTTATCACTCACCCTTACATGTAGGCTGGAGTGTTGAACATACACAACACAAGAGGTGCTGAGTAGGACAAGGGTACATCCTCGGCATAGTCACATTGGACTCGCACTTGCCTTAAATATCCTGAAAATTTGCTTATCTTCTGATGCAGATGTACACTTTGCTTGTCCTTAATTCTGAAATATTGCTTGGGCTTATTAAAAAAACACAAACATGATCCATTACAGCTCCCTTTGCTACCCTCGTGCACCCACATACGTGAAGCAAACGCATTAAGAACCGACAGCCATTTGTTTGCCTCCACTTTACAAGCTTCTGGGAGGTTCCACTTAGTATCGGGTTCCGTCAAAATTTGTAATAACTTAATGTGACCTAAACTAGGTCACAGGCAAATTTGGAGTTAACACAAAGATGCATCCAAACTAGCGAGAAAATGAAAACAACAGGAAATGAAAACTATTTTAATTTATATTGGTGTATTTTGAGGTCTACTAGAATTACGAATAACATGATGAACTGGAAAGAATTCAACAAATAACTACAACTGAATATCTGTCATAAGAACGCCCCATCTCATCAGTCAAAGCAATACAAATACTGGTTCATCTAACATATGGTGCATCTTTGATAATGACTACAAATTTTGACTTGTACGACTACTTTCTTATCCATATTTTTTTTTAAAAATTAGCTTTAAGCACAATGTGTTGAGGGTAATTGCTTCAAACCATCCATCCATTATTTGTCACCTATAACATTTCATTACCATTCACCTAATAAACTGTAGCTATACCTGCACTGGGAGGAAAGGTATTTCTTTTAAAGAGCCAAACTGGTCTGACTTCATTTTGCACAACATTTAAAGTTAAGTTGACGTTTGTTTCAGGACATTGCCAACGAATGGCAAATCAAACTTTTTTCTTTTGCGTTCACTTCAGCTGATAAATGCTTTCAAAATAATAATGCCCACGTCTGCCTTAATCCTTAATTTGCCTTTGTATGCCTTAACTCTTCGTAGCATAGATTCAAAAAGGTACTGAAAATTTTTCTTATAGATTAGGGAAACTTCTGACGCTAACATCCAATAGTCGCAGCAGAAATCGAGATTCAGACCAGGCAACATTTTTCCAATCTTCTATTGTCCAATTGTAGTGAGCCTGTGCGAATTGTAGCCTCAGTTTCCTATTCTTAGCTGACAGGAGTGACACACGGTGTGGTCTTCTGCTGCTGTAGCCCATCCACCTCAAAGTTGGATGTGTTGTGTGTTCAGAGATGGTCTTCTGCACATATCGGTTGTCACAAGTGATTATTTGAGTTACTGTTTTCTTTTTATCAGCTCGAACCAGTCTGCTCTGACCTCTGGCATCAACAAGGCATTTGCAACCACAGAAATGCAGCTCACTGGAAACTTTCTCTTTTTTAGACCATTCACTGTAAACCCTAGAGATGGTTGTGTGTGAAAATCCCAGTAGATCAGCTGTTTCTGAAACACTCAAACCAGCCCATCTGGCACCAACAACCATGCCACATTCAAAGTCACCTAAATCACCTTTTTTCTCTATTCTGATGCTCGGTTTGAACTGCAGCAGATCATCTTATCCATGTATGCATACCTAAATGCATTGAGTTGCTGCCATGAGATTAGCTGATTAGAAATTTGTTAATGAGAAGTTGGACAGGTGTACCTATAAAAAGTGTCCGGTGAGTGTACAGTAAACATATATATGCCATTCTCAATAGTGTGAGCCGGTGTCAGGATGTTTGCTTGTTGTATAATACCACTGCTCATGTATTTCAAACTTCTTTTTAACCACAAACATAAAAACAAAAAAATAATATGTTGTTGTGATTTTATCAGGGCTTTAATACTTGGCTGGCTACTGGCCTACCTTAGTGATTGTAGGTTGGCCTAATTCCAGTTCCTGCACCCTACCCAGGAGACAGAGACGAGCCACAGCATCCTCCTTTTCCTCTGCCCGGCTTCTCCCAGACACAATGCTGGCATCCTGACAAGATTCATTTGATCAAGACAACTCTGTCACTCAGCATATCACAACAAAAATGAATAATTTTATAAATGTAATGTTTTATACACCTGCGCCACTAGCTAAGTTGTTCTGTTACCCCATAAACAACACTTGATTTACAAATTCAAAAGCAAAGAAAAAACATGAAACCAATGCAAAGCATTTCCACAACTGCATTACCAGACACAAATACTCTGTTTAGAATACAATACCTTGGCTTCAATCTCACTAATTATCTGTTACCCTCCTGTTTAGTTAATAAAAAGCTCTTAATGTTATTTTTAAGCCCACTGCTTACTGAAAATAGACTAAAACCCTTTCCAGATTGGCTGTGTTGGCACTTGCCCAGGCTATTGTGAGGGGCAGATTGTGACACCAGCCGCTAAGCGCCGCATCCCCAGTCTGCTTACTGTGCAATCAGCTAGATGAGCATTTTAAGACGAGCAACCATAAGGGCAGCCAGTGAAACACAGCTCTGTCTTCCCGAGATGGTGCCTCTGTGAAAATAGTCTTTGGCCATCTGCCAGGGGACTCAGGCAAAAGCAGGCTCTCCGATGACCACGGGTCATTCTCATTTGAGGTGTGCCGTTTAAACAGCGCAAACATGCCACGGGTCGAGGTGATGCAGCTAACGCCCGTGTGGGATTTTGGGAATTTAGTGCGTGGCACAGTCAGTGTGTTTGGCTATGATTTGACAGACTGGAATATTTCTGCTTCATGTGGCATCCTGATTCCATAACCTTACAGTACTGATCAACAACCTCCTCCCAACTGCAAATGGCAGTCACATAAAAACTTTAGGTGTGTAGTTTGCACAAGGCTTGACAAGGTAGAGAGCAAATATCCCCACTAATTGTACACAGAAAGAATTTTTAGCATAAATTGACAACCTTAATGTATAAAATAACTTTTGAAAATTGAATATGGGTGAAATGATGTTTGTCATTCAGTGTAACAAATGTGTTAATGTAAAAAAAATAAAACCACATACGTACTCTGACCATTACATATTAAAAAGTATAAATAATCTGATTAATCAAAATACAATACAATATCCCAATATATTGTATACAATGTATACAATATATCGTTTCAGCATCACAATGTGTGCATCCGCAATAGTCACATCGCAAAGATATGCAATGTCCAGTCTGAATTATAGTTGATCAGTAGTTACAGAATTGTATTTAATCACTGTATTTATATGGAATTTATATGATTTATGCAAAAAAAATAAAAAAAATAAAAACATTTATTACCTAGAATTTTTGTCTTGTTTCTAGTCCAAATATCTAACATTCATAGCAAAAACAAGATTACTTCACTTACCATACTTGTAAAATCTTTTAATTTTCACTTATTTCTTCTGACGGTAAAATCTAGCCAATATTTCTACTTGGTCTAAGAATTTTTATATATATATATATATATATATATATATATATATATTTGGACTAGAAACAAGACAAAACAAAGAAAAGCATTTTTGCATTGTGATTATTTAATTTCTGTAGCTGAATACTGTTAGACCAGAAATCTCTCAAATAGTGCTATTCAAACCAACTTCTAAAACTGTATTCATACCACAATATTTACCGCAGAAAAACAAAATATCGCAATATCAGATTTTATCATGTAAGCCTAATGGGTAGGCATTTGAAAGATAGTGGCAAAGTATAATTAATTTAAAATTACTATTAATATGTATTTTTGGATATATCATGGCACTAGGATCTTAAAATATTATGTCATCAAATGAATCTTATTTTAAAAATGACAGATATTGACCAAAAATTTACCCAGCAAGCATATTTTTAAAAAGATGTCTAATAGACATCTAAATGTAGTTGTCTTGGCTAAAACAAGGCTAAATTTAGGCTTTCAGTGAAAATCTAATAGATGTCTAGGAATAGGCCAAAATTAGACTAGTCATCAAATAAACAAAAAGCAATGACTACACATGTAAGGTCTGTCCAATCGGTCTATTTGATCTATTTGTCTATTAGATTTTTACTGACAGCCCAAGTTTAGCCTTGTTTTAGCTGAGCTGTTTACGTTTAGATATCTATTAGACGTCTAATAAACACAAAATTGTTTGAATGGAACTGCGTGAAATGCTTAAACTTGATACATTATATTGCTATCATGCTCCTTTTATGCATTGCTAATTTTACCCATGTATAACATATGGGATATATAGATGAAGTCTTCATACAACTGTTGCTAGGTGGCAGCCATGAAAGCAAATCTAACACAAAAACATTAAAACAATTCAGAACACCACGCAATGTCTGCAGAAGTCGTTTTTGGTGGAGACAAGCAGTGTTTGCACTGAATCAGTCCCACTTGTCACCAACGTAGGCGATACTGTACACAGAAACACAGACAGACACACATAGACACACACAGACACACACAGATGAATGCTATAAAAACTAAAGTTTGTTTTACAGTTGGCGGTTCACTTCCGTTATTTGGTTTGATTGCTTTCGTATTAGAAGTGAACTGTACAAGAGTTCGCATATTGTGGTATGAAGTTGTACAACGAAGAATTATTAGCCCCTATTTAAATTTGTTTTATTTCCCAAATTACGTTTAACAGAGCAAGGAAATTTTCACAGTATGTCTGATAATATTTTTTCTTCTGGAGAAAGTCTTTTTTTATTTTGGCTAGAATAAAAGCAGTTATTTTTTAAACATTTTAAAGTCAAAATATTAGCCCCTTTAAGCTATATATTTTTTCGATAGTCTACAGAGCAAACTATAGTTATACAATAACTGGTAATTACAATAACCTAATTACCCTGACCAGCCTAGTTAACCCATAAACATAAATTAGGGAGAAAAAAACAAACAGGGGGCTAATAATGCAGGGGGGCTAATAATTCTGACTTCAACTGTATACAGCATTAAATTCTAATGATCACAGTAATCATACTAATCCATCCATCCATCCATCTATCTCACACACATACAAATGTGAAGCAGCCAGTCAAAAATATAAATGATTATCCTGCGTTAAGCCAATTTAAGACTGATTGTAGAGGCATAAGCCATGAGAACCTTTACTCAGCTCTAAGTCTGACCGGTTCAAATTAAACACACCATTTTTTACATTTATTGGCCTATAGAGAGAAAAGCAAAAGAGACATATTGACTTAAAACATTGTTAATAGTCAAAGTGTCATTAAGGGATCCTTCTGTATAACTCACACAGCAGGGTGTCCAAAAATGATCTGGAGTGATGCACTGCGCTTTGTGGCCACAGCAGTGATTTTCTGCATACAAATCCACAACGAAGGACACAACGCAAAGGATAAGAGACTGAGGGAGGGTGTGAGAGGGTGTAAAGAGAGAAGAAAAAAACACTTCAGAAAGTTGGGCCATTCATGTGAACAGAGTTCAGAGAATTTGCAGGCAGACTGAAAAAGATATTTTATGCAGGCACATAGCTGTATTCAGTGGGGGTAGGCCGAAACGGCTACATGGAGACTACAAAGCGTGGCTCCCATGGCTCATGAATAAGTCGAGGAAATGATCAGAAAAAAGGAGGAAAAAAGTGAGAGATGTTTAGACAGATGGGTACTTAAAGCAACTAGGAAGCGTCAAAAAAACCCTCTAATGCAACTTCAAATTCACCTAATAATTGATCTTTATTCTCTCTTTCTATCCACCAAGAAAGGTTAGATCAAATCTGATGTGTTATGAGAGCCTGTCAAAGAAACATCAAAGGACGTAGCTGCTTGGAGCCCCCCAGATTAAATTAAATTGCTATCAAGAGAATCGGTTAAAGAGAGAAAGAGAGGGAGTCATGGAATCAAATAAAGGACTTTGAAAAAAAAGACTGGGGCACAAAAAGAAAATAAATAGCAGAGGGATTTCTTTTCTTTTTTTTTGGACACAAAAAAAATGCAAAAGAAATTTGAGTGAAGCACGTTCTACAGTATTTTTAGAAATATGATTTGATGAGATTCTGGCAAACATTTTTCCTCAAGGCCTTTAATGTAATATCAAATGTTGCCTTGCTGGGGACAAGATGATATTATGAATTTAGAGAACATGATTTATTAATGGCAAGCTCTGTATCAACTGTCAGAAGTGCATGAGTAATTAAAAAAATCAGGATATTAAATAGCAAGATTAAATCCAATAAGTGATTTCGCTTGCCTTTACTAAAGATCTCATACAGCGATCTATTTTTAAATGTTGTGGTTATAAAAAGATTCAGATCAAAGCTGAGAAATCGCTACTGTCTTTAGACTGAGGAGTGTGGCGCTGGCTGCTCTACCAAACCTCATTCATCACATTCGCCGTATCACGCTCTCTCTGTAGTGATCATAATCCATTTCCACAGCTAGCGTCCCCTACGGCCAGGCTTCTCTCCACAGGACCAACAAACAGAGGTTAGGGGAAGCCAACCTTCTGCTTAACTGTTTTTCACACTATAAACCAATGCTTTGGTTCACGACCTCACCCCTGTGCCAGTCATATGTGAGAAGAAAAAAAAATGCATTGATAGAATAGAAATCCACCCAATATCTATAGAATGATTTGAATTTAGGTGAAGAATTTACCAGTGTATTGCCATTAAGCGCTTTTGAATCCATCCACGGGACCCTCTGCAGCCCCTCGCAACTGAAAGATGTTCTGCTTGACTACTCAAGAATGGTGGCTCCTGAGAAAATGAGTTTGTTTCAAATCAAATTAGTAAGATCTCGTGTTCCTCACCACAGAGAAATGAAAACAACATTTGGTAGATGGACCTCAACTTGTAATCAAATTCGTCAGCAGATGCAGCCCACCATAGCTGAATCTTCTCTTCCAAAGGAGGCATCACTTAAAATAACCAGAACAAAGACGACTGAAATACTTGTTACTAAAGCAAGAGCCATTGTTGTTCTTTATTACAATAAAAAAGCAACTGTTTTATAGTATAAAGTGGGTGTAATTTAGCAATGATTGATTTTAAGAAGGCTTAGTGTTGACTACAAACGTTGTCATATTGCATTTAGTACATTCAATGTCTGTTCTATAACTATAATAATCAAATGTGTATCCTTTAGGAGTGCAACTTCTCATTCTTTGATTTGGTTTTAGGTCTCGGTTTCGGTATGGCATATGTTCAGTAAAAAAAGCACTGTCAAATAAAAATAAAAGAAAAAAACTCTGCAAACAAATAATAATTCAAAATCAACACAATAGAGCAAAGATAATACTAAAATACCTTA
Source organism: Danio rerio (assembly GCF_052040795.2). Classification (NCBI taxonomy): domain Eukaryota; kingdom Metazoa; phylum Chordata; class Actinopteri; order Cypriniformes; family Danionidae; genus Danio; species Danio rerio. The sequence continues at coordinate 33,276,380 of NC_141029.1, read as the reverse complement.
TGTACCTAACAGTAGTTTACAGTAAACTGAAAATTATAATCAAATAACACTGTATATTGTGTATAAAATTCACTGTACTTTAGGAAACACTAGTTTCCACACAATTCCTTTGTGTTGTCCCAACACAAATTGGTTAAGTTAACTTTATCATTTTTAAAATTTTAAGTGGATTTAACATAAAACAGGGCAACATGGTGGCTCAGAGGTTAGCGCCATTGCCTCACAGCAAGAAGGTGGCTGATTCGAGTTTGAATTCGGCTGGGTCAGTTTGCATTCCAGTGTGCAGTTTGCATGTCCTCCCCATGTTCACGTGGGTTTCCTCCGGGTGCTCTGGAAGATCCAAAGATTTGATGTATAGGAGAATTGAATAAACGAAGATTGTCCCTATGTGTGTCAATGAGTGTGTATGGATGTTTGCCAGTACTGGGATGTAGCTGGAAGGGCATCCGCTGTGTAAAATGTATGCTGACTAAGTTGACGGTTCATTCTGCTGTGGCAACCCTGGATTAATAAAGGGACTTACCTGGAAAAAATGAATGAATGAATAAATGAATGAAAGTTGGCCGTTCATTCTACTCTGGCGGCCCCCGATTAGTAAAGGGACTAAGCCGAAAAGAAAATGAATGAATGAATGAATGAATGAAAGTTGGCAGTTCATTCTGATGTGGCGACCCCATATTAATAAAGGGATTAAGCCAAAAAGAAAATGAAAGAATGAAAGAATTAATGAATGAACATAAAACAACTAAGCTGTTCTGTAAAATCTTAAGAATTGTGTTGATTCAACTCATTTTAAAACAGTAGTTTAAACAAGCAGCAAAAGTCAATTTTTTGAGTGTGCATAAATTAAATAAAGGTTAACCATTACTGTATATTGCTATATATTGTAGCTATTCAGTCAAGCAGAGCGATGTCATTATCTTTTGTTGTTTAATTAATATTAAAAACACAGACAACATGAATATGTTTTTACTTTATAATGCAGCACAGTGAGAAAGTTGTAGACAACACAATTTCTGTCAATTTCTGTGGATGTTCACATATCAAGGCATAAACGATTGAATGCTCATCAAGTTTGACAGCTGATCATAATTAATGGTTATAACTGAGTCTTACCATTGAGAAACAAGTCGAAATTTGTACGTCGTAACTTCCATTAACCTGTTCAGATAAGGCACATATCAGATGTCCTGCACGAGACCCATGCTTGCTCTGCATTTACTTGTGGGGATTGCTTGCATATGCATTCTAACATGCATAGAGCCAGTTCATAGAGTAATTAAAGGAATGGAGAAAATGCTAAATACAAGTATTAAAGGTGCAATAGGTGATTGTCTTCAGAAACATTTTTTGTTGTGCTGGTTGAAAGTCTCTTAACAGTCCAATAGCAATGATTACAGTAAATGATCTAAATGTGTTTATATATATTTTTATATTCTGGGTAAGGCATAAAACTAAAAAAATGTTCATCCAATTAAATAGAGTCGGACCGACATTTCCCATAATTCCAATAAGCAGCTTAGACTGTCTGTCAGCAAATGTAGATTCGGACTTCTGCGCATCTGTTCACGCAGATCCGCCCTTCGCACATGCTGGTCTGCACAAACGGCCGTGAGGTCACAAGACAGACCGGGAGAAATCAAATGCTGAATTGAAACTTTAAAAAACCTGAATCAATGTTGGAGTTACTTTAGCACGATGGAGGAGGGACGACACCATGGCTGAAGTATAGTATATAGTAGTTAGACAGGTAATGTTCTGTTTTAAAACTATTTTAGTCAGGCTAAGCTTATGCTAGATTGTGGTTTGTTATGAATGACTTATATGCATAGACGTGTTGTTCAGCCACTGAAATCTCCCAGTGAAAGATTGATGTGATTATTTTCAGTTTCCTAAGGTCCTTTTACAGCATCGGTAATGTAGATTTATATTTAGTTTAACAACAAAACATCAGTAAATAGCGCTATTCCGCCTAACCTGCTTTATTGAGCGGAAGTTGCTTTTATATTCACATTAGATCATTTTTGAACAATGACATTCTTTCTATGCTGTTTACCATGCTACTCTAAATATACACTCTGAAGTAGCATGCAAGTGTGGCTAAGTACTAAATGTTATTCCTGCACAGCGCTGGCTAAACACTAACTAACTGGTGAATGACATGAACTAGTGGGTTGTCTGTCTGCTGTTGTGATGCGGTGCGCGCGCTCACGATTTCAGGGGGTGTGGCTTTGAATCACAGTCCCTCCCCCCTTTCCAAAGATAATATGCTAAGCGGTTAGCATTTTGACAGATCACCTACTGCACTTTTAATGTTTAATGCAAAACCAAAAAAAAGACTATATCAACTGAACCGCAGAGGTTGTGCCTAATGGTTCAATATTAATCAGAGTATTGCAGCATCCCTAGTACCTTGCTTAATTAAAACAAGTGAAAAGAAAACTTGCATAAAAGCACAGCAGTGATTACATGAAGTCATGTGTAATTTTATCAAATCTGTTGTGTTCGTGTGACCCCCAAACGCCGTTTGTCATTTATAGAATTATGTGTAGCTGCAAGGAGCACAGCACCACACAAAGAAGTGCACTGCAAGGTAAACATGGCCCTGTCTGACCTTTAGGGGAGCGCGTGATTGTGCCAGCGTCGCCATTAACGTAAACACCTGTGTTACAGGCAGGGGTTGGCAGCACTGCCTCTATGGACTAGCATTGATTTCCACTTAAGCTCAATACAGCTACTGTGCACCTCTGCCTCAGCACTGGCAATATTTATCCAGGGGCCAATAGGGGACATCCTTTTGTGGTGCAGGCAGAAGGACAAAAGCAGCCACAATGGCTAAGAATCATCCCACCTGTTGACACCAAGCTTCTTCCCCAGCTTATTCATCCTGGCACCTCAGGGGAGCTCTGTCTGTCGCCTCTTTGTCCATCCTTGGTCGCTTCATCTTTTTTCCTGATCTGACATCTCAGTCACTTCTGTGGGCAGAGATATACTGCCGGTTATCATTTTGCACAGTAAACTGAGAACAGAAGAACAACTAGGAGGAATGGATATAAACACATTAATGATTCCATTGATTTTTATCTTGGTTTGAGTTATTTTGGATTTAGTTACAATATTCCATATAATACTCAAAACTGATACTGACAATGATGACAAATGTACCTGATAGGCATGACAAAACTTAAATAAAACCAATAAAATAAGTGTATTATGTGAAATACTTTGTAGTCTTATAATTTATTGTTCTTTACTATATATTTACAAAGCAAAATCCAGTAAAACTGACTCAGTTCAGAGAGTATTTATTCCCTCTTTAAATATGGGCAAACAGGTTGGTAAAAAGTAAAGCGGCTGTCTGTGGAGTTGCTTAATGATCCTCTGCTGAGATTTTGAGAGATTTAATGTATAATATTTCAGCTGATTTCCTCTAAGGCTGCGACTGAAGTCAAATGTACTGTAGTTTTGTGTTTCTCTTCTGTGTTTACTAACAGCGTGTGTCCATCATCAGTGCTCAATCATCATATTAATGAATCCTTTCATTTTCTTTTTAACTTGAGTAATTTTAACTCAATTTAGAGAGGAACCTAATACTACCTAAACTGAATAAATTTGACTTTTTTTGTTATGTATATACTATTTATTACACTATTACATTGTAATATATAGAAAAAGCAATAGGGTCAAAATTAATTTTGTAATACAAATAAAACAAATCTTTATTAAAAGTTTTGCATCTTGTTCTGAATTTCCATTATTGCCATTAAAAACTATGGGGTCAGTATGCTTAAGACATGGAATGAATGAACAAACGAACGAACGAACGAACGAACGAACGAACGAACGAACGAACGAACAAACAAACAAACAAATAAATAAATAATACTTTCATCAGCAAGTAAAAATGGCTAAAATGTGACAAAGTACAATTATACTGTTTCAAAATGAATTGCTGTTCTTCTGAATGTTCGATTCGATGTAGTTCAATGTGTTTCCACAAAATATTGAGCTATTTTCAACATTAAGAGAAGTTTTTTTAAATCACAAAACCAACATTTTCAGAAAGTATTTTAAATTGTAATAATGTTTTATAATATCACAGTTTTTTACTGTACTTTTAACAAATAAAATAAATGCAGCTTCGGTGAGCATCAGAGACCAACAAAGTAGAGCTGTGCGATTAACTGAAATTAAAGCACAACTGCAAATCAAATAAAATCACTTCAAATCACTATTGTCATATAATCAGCAGCAAGTTTGCTGTGATGAGTGAAAAGCGGCAATTTTAAACATTGCGATTAGTTAATCGCAAGAGGCTGCAATATAAAATATATATGTATAGTTTCATTTCCCCCGCCCAGAGTAAATGCATGACTGCCGGTGACATTTTATTCTAGCCATCAGATTATGCTATACCAACACTGTATTTGAATGGTTTTGTTGGGATTGGGGATAAGATAGGTTAGGGCAACAGTAAAGCTTTATATCACACTTCTTCAAATTAAAATTGACACTGGTAGCAAAATCTGATGGGTACCATATTGCGTTATCAAAATGTGCTACCTACGTTTGGAATGGGAGGTAGGGCAGTCTGACAAGGTAGGACAAATCGACAGAACACCAGTTTCGTTCATACTTTCACTTCACAATCAGAATTGCACAACCAAATTGCACCCACAATAACAAAAAACCAAACAAGAAAGCGCTGACAAGTGGGATTATGGCGTCTGCTAGAAGTAATAGACAAATTAACATCAAAGAAAAACAGCATTTGTAATATGAGAATATTTTGATTTCAAAGTCACGCACACTGAACAAAAGCAGGTCGTTTTTAAGAGCTGTCACAGAATTATTGCCACGGCTTATAAATTATTAAGCTGCAGCTTGACTACAAATTTAATTTGTTAATCAAATCACAATTGCAATATCTGTCAGAAAAAAATCATTATTAGATATTTTCCCCAAATCACACAGCCTTACAACAAAGCATCAACAAAAACTTACAAGACTACAAATATTTGTACCCTAGAGGATAAAAAAAACTTCAACATCAAATTCACAATATGAATTCCATAGTGTAGTATTAGAACAAGTGTGGCCCTGTAATCTGTGATCAGCAGTCCTTTCTGCTGGGTGATAGATGTATAGAACCAAGTGGAGAAGACTTGAATCTCTCTAGGTGGGCAATGGTAACCTGGTGACCTTTGTAGAGGAATTTCTCGAGCAAAGGTCAAGCGGCAGGAGCGAGGTAGCATGACATGTGTCTAAGCTTCACACTACAGATTAATGCATGCCTCCTCTGTCCCAAAATGAATTTACCAGCCCACACGCCACAGGGAGCACCGTACCACAGGAGGGCACTCTCAAAAGTAATCAATAACAAAACAAAGATGCCAGAATTGGAGATATTTGCAGCGAGAGTCCTCCCTATTTTTCCGCTCATCCTGAAACCTAAATAAGTAGATTCACAGCCATGACGACTGCTGAGACTGCAGGGGTGGGATCTGGGTCCAGCCAATAGAAGCTCATTTCAGTCAAAGCCCCAGCCAATAGAAATGGACACAACAACAGAGAGGCAACTTAATGGCCTAAAATCCCAAATCACCATGCAGTGCTGATCAATTCATTCAGCCAGAGGGCTGAAGCAAAGGCAAAAAAGGAACTCAAAAACCAGCCTTAAGAGGGTTTTTGGGTACAGTTGTAAAATGGTACACTATGTACTTACCTATTAAGCATATATTAACAACAACATGAGCACAATATTAATTATATGAATGCATTTGTATAAATAGATTATCTTGCTTATTGAAACCTAATCAAATGTTCATGATAAATGTGTTGTCAACAGTCTAAAGTGCAAGTAGTGGTAATGTGCAAGCAATAATAAAGTAATAATAGAAATACATAATTAATAATATTAATAAAATAATGTCCAGTTTCTGGCACAGATTGATTGATTTGCTTTATATTACCTCATTGTATCATCAGAAGCAACAATCATCCATTTTATTTTGCTTGGGTTTTATGGTTATATTTTAAGACACTGCTTGTGCTGATAGCCATTGACTTGCATTTTATGAACAATCAAAATGTCATCTACACCTTGGATGGCTTGGGTTTTCATTTTTAAGTCAACCATCCCTTTCATGTAGTAACTGAGGGAACACTCAAAATCTGCTTTGTGCATCACAATATAATTGTACACAGAAAGTGGATGTAACTATTGGACAGTAGTAAAGTACTGCATCTGAGGTCATGAATGAAACTAATGTTGTCAAGAATGGAGGTAATAAATGCAACAAACACAGAAACAAATGATATGTTAAGACATCACATCTATTATCAGCCTTAATGCTTCAAGTGAAATCAAAAAACAAATTGGTATGACTGACTAACAAAATCAGGCAAGACAAGGTTTTGGGAGATCAGGGGTGTGAAAAACTGTGCTGTGGCTAACATAAATACAACGAAGAGCGGATTTAAAATAAAAAATGCAACTGTAATGGACAAACCAAAATGGACACTGCTCTTTTTTTTTTACTTTGATTGTATAAAGTGCTATATAATAAACATATATGACAAATTGCAGAGTTTGGCCATACTTATTTACATATCAGTTGCTTTCTTAATTACTGTTTCTCTTTTCTTTGTATGTTGCCATCAAAAATGTAAATTAATTTTAATGCGCATACTGGAATTTGTCTGATCAGGATCTGATCAGGGCTTGATAACTGAGTGAGAACACTTTCGTTCTGCCTAATCAGAATTGCACAACTAAACTACGCCAACAATGAACAGGAAAGCGCTGACAAGTGGGATTATGGCATCTGCTGCTTCAGAAGCATTAATAGACAAATTAATATCAAAGTATAGCATTTGTAAAATGGGAATATTTTGTTTTCAAAGTCACAGACACCAAACAAAAACAGGTCATTTTTAAGAGCTGTCGCATAATTGTTGCCATGGCTTACAGATTATTGAGCTAAAGCTTAAATTAAATTATATTAAATCATAAATCAAATCACATGTCACAATATCTGTCCAAAAACACAAACAAACCAAAAAAACAACACAATTAGGTATTTTGCCCGAAGCGCACAGTGCTACTTTTCATCAACCGTTTTTATGCGCATCTCCAAAATACACATAAAAAAGGTTGATGGAAAAATATCTATTGTCGGTTTATGTTGTTATTTAGAGTAAACACCACTCACCAGAGCATAAATTCTCAACTAAATGCCACTTCCAATGATGTGAACCCAACTGGATGTTCAATAATAGTATGGTATGCATGTTTTACACTTGTCTTTAACTCTAAGCAAAGAACAAAAATAGCTTTGCCATGAATACACAGCGGCCTTAAGGAGATGCTACATATTCAGAGGTTTTATCAGATCGCTCGAATTCTCTTTAGTGGTGTTTTCCTTCCATGTTGCAAAGATGTGGCTGATTGCTCTGCTAAACCAATAACAGTCATGTATACAAAGGCATCTGTGAGCTGTTACGATATAGCTCTTCATAGACCTCCTGGTAGGCACTTCAAAGATCTGCCACTTAAATCTATTAACATACAGAAACAAAATCAGACACCACAAAGAAAGCGCCCCCACCCACCCCAACAAACACACGCCCAAACACACGGTACGCTCCGTACAACCCCCCGCACAACAGCATCAAAGACAACATCCAGATAACATGGACAAGAAAACAGCGCCGCTTATAGAGTGTGCTATAGCCTTTGTCCTATACATCCTCAAATCATCTTCTGTCTCTTAGCCCTCCTGAACATCATTACAAACGCCCGATGTCAGGAAGAAGAAAAGCACTAATCATCTGAGAGATTAACGGCACAATTAGATGTGGAATTTCGTAATCATTAAGGCAGCAAACCGTTTAGCTCGTGTTATGCCTGATCCACTTAGTAAAAGAGACCGAATCAGAGGAAGATAAAGAGGGATGGAGATGAATAGTTCTTTGTTAGTTTTTTGTTTGGTTTTTTTAGGGTGGGAATTAGGATTCCTCTTAATGATGCAGTTCTTTAATGAGTCCACTACACACAAACCCAAATTTAGTTTTTTGGTGGTACATTTTTAGGATCTTAATTGTTTGATTAAAATTTAATAATCAAAACAGATGTTTAATCAACTCACTTTGCAAAATGTTAATGATTTTACAAAAGTTAACAATGATACAGCTCTACAAAATGTCTTCAGAAATTCTGCGTTTCCATGTAGCATCAACTGAACTGAGCTGCACTATTGTCTGGGTTTTGCTTTTTCTAGACTGAGTGCCTTATGATTTAATATGAATGTAAAAATACATCATAGCATGTAATGGATAGGTCACCTCATAATTTAAAAGGCATCTATTTTACCCCCTTTTCAAGATTAAAAAAAAAGTTTTTTGTGTCTCCAAAATGTGTCTGTAAAGTTTCAGCTCAAAACATCCATCAGATTTTTTTTTATACCTAATATAATTAATTAGAACATTGAAATTTTCTGCTTTGAACACAATGTAGCTGTTTTGGTTGCCTGTGTCTTTAATGCTAGTGAAATATGTGTCAGATAAACAGCACAGTGACAGACATAAAGAAAGCAGATCTCGCGTAATGTTTGTGAGAAATACTATATACAGTAAGAAATTTCCCAAAAATAATTACATGGATTTGTTGTGGAGTTAATTCAAGCCCTTCTGCAACCATGAGTCACACAAATAGATATTACACAGCTGTCAATCAATTCAGTGGATGGTGAAACCGCATTCCTATGTAACGTTGCCGTGGGCCTCAAAATGGGAGGGATTTGGATCCTATTCTAACGTCAGGAAATTTAAAAAATGAGACTTATTGTGTTTATATCCCTCCCATTCGACTGTGGACACACTATACCTACACAAAGTTCTGTCCAAACAGCTTAGAAAAGATGATCTTCATCATAGGTGCCCTTTAACGTTTTCTGTTGAAATTATCATAATTAATGAAAGGACATTGTGTAAATGCACTTTCTGTATGTGTGGCCGTAACTACTAAAACTTAGCCAAAAAACAAAACTTTTAATCAAGTTGTAAATATAAAATACTATAAAAAATTATTTAGGCTAAGAATGTGCACTCATGTTCTACTACACTAACATTAATCATGATCTTACATAGTTCTGCTATACATGGTGTAAGTGCCAGCATAAACAGGTGGTTCTATATTTCAAACTCTCTTTCTATGAGAGGGGTGCTATTTTTGTGGTTGGAGGGTGCTTGGCAAGAGGATTTTATCTGATCAAGAAGTAAAACTGTAATTGAGTATGCAGAAGTAAAACTGCCAGATCAGAGAATATGCTTATAAGGACAGAACAACATCATAAATCTCTTAACCAATTATTAACATACAAATAATGTTTCAGCCACTTTAGTCTTTGTCTGTTAGTATAGAAGCCTGTAGCCCTGTTAGGTGAAACAGGGAAGTCAGAAAGCAGAAGAGGATGGGGAATGAAGCAGATGCTCAATAACCTGAAATTAAAGGACACAGATAATAAGAACAGTGATGAAGTACATATAAGCTTTCAGAGGCAGCATTGAGATACCCATGAACACAACAATATAGTGTAATTTAGAAACCTATCCACTAATTAAAACACATTAGATCACAGCTTGATCTACTCTGACAACCAGTCATCTGTTTCAGAAAAGAGAAAAAAATCTGTTGCTTGTTTCTAGAGGGAAAACGTGCAGTTGCATACAAGTTAGGGCTACAAAATAAATCAGAATTTTATCACAATTGCAATCGCAATCACAATCAAAAGCAGCAATAGTCATTCACATCTTGTCAGGTAAGCACAGAAATCTGCTCTAAAGGCCAGACGGCACTCTCACAGAAACTCCAAACACAGAAAAAAACATAATGGATGCATAACAAACATAAGATTTCACTGATTTCATTGATTTAGCGTGACTAAAGGCTGGTTTATACTTGGTCGTGCATTTATACTTCTGCGTGCTGTTTCTATTGCTCTACAATAACACTTTCAACACCCTAGCTGGCAGTGAGGTTTTTAAGTTCCTCTGTGTCGAGTTTCTTCACTGGTGTTTTGTTTTTTCTGAACGCTACCTTAATGTACAAGTAGCTAAAACTCACTCATTCAGAGGCAGGAACCGGTGGAACTCGGAACTCGACACTTGTAAACACTCGCTCCACCACGGCTATCAGTCCCACCCACACTCGTCAGCCCAAAGGAGCCAAACGATCACAGAGCGTGCGATATGCGTTGTTGCAAGGTGTAGTAAACTTTTTTGAGAGGCGTGCGTCAAAGTCTGTGTCAGCCAGGCTGAGGGCTATGCGACCGCTCGAAGATTGCGCAGGAGCATAAGCATCCGCTTAATGCAAAGGTATAGATCAGCCTTAATAATCACAGAACACAGAATCGTGTAACATATTTTATTTCAATCACTCAACTGAAGATATGTAGTGAGTTTAAAGTAAAAACATGCTATTTTTCTGTGTGCTGTATTTTCAGTTGTAGAAGTAACACAGCCGTAGTTTACTGACAAGCTACACAAAGAGCTGTCGTTATCGTAGAATGGTTATCTAGGATTTCATAACCGGACAATAAAAACCTCATTATAAATGTGATTTCCTGTAGCTTTTCAGTGATCTTTGACTTTTTCTAATAAACCCTTACCTGTCTGAAAGCACATGCGTTAGGTTTACTACTAATTAGAGAACCGGTTGAAATGCACACACTATCTTTCAGTCCCAGTCAGTCCCAGTGTTGGTACATTGTGTTTTTTGACAGTTGATCTGACAGCTAACTTCCCTAAACAGAATCTCACAGGCTGCTTCTGCGATTTGATGCTACTTGCACACAAGCACAGAGGGCAACTGGAGGAAAGAAGCGAGGTGAGGGGAAAAAAAGCACAAGGTACATGTCCCATCATCTATTTTTATGCTTCTTTTAATTTACATTTCCCTGCCTGGCTGATAAAAGCGGACAGGGAACACAAGGACGCTGACACTGGGATATCTGGCGGGCAGCAGAGGTCAGCTTTTAACCTGTCAAAAGCGCAGTACTTATTAGAATAAATCTCCAGACTCACCAAAGGGCAGCACTGGCCCCTGGTTCTAGCTGACCCAGGGTGGGTTGGAGAGGGGCAGAGGGCCTGTGCTCTGATGTGCAGGTATGAACCGAATGTCCATAATGAAAAACCTGTTCAGTGAGATAAGGGCTGAAAAAAAGGGCAGGGAGGTGGAAAGGTGTAAGGGTTGAGGGACAGTAAAGACATAAAGCCAAGGTAACAGGGAGCATCAATGATTCGTTTATGAATGGCCATTTCTGCACAAGAAAAAAGATGTCACTTCTGAAACTTGAAAACAAACCATAAAAAAAAGATTGACTGGTGAAATATTTGAATAAACATTTTATTAAAAAAATTAAATGGGATGACCCACTCAGTCAGGAAAAGTATGTCACATAAAAAAGTGCCCAGTCCCTAAAAAACATTCAATCAACACTTATCACACATTACAAGAACTAACTCAAGGGGTTTTCTTTTTAGTTGTTTTTATTTCACATTTGATCTACATCTCCTGACTGAAAATGTTCTCTGAAAGCATTGTTTCAGCTTACAGAATATACACATTTTACAATTTAAAATAGGCACTAAGTCACTATTGTGTGTAAATTATTATGCATTTGTTTGTTTGTTTGCTTACTTTGACTTGTATAAAGTTAAAATCATTTTCCTGGTGTTCAAATGTTATTTGCTTAATACTTGCCAATATTTCACAGTAGGGCTGCATGTTTCTGGCTAAAATGAGAATCACATATACAGTTAAAGTCAGAATTATTAGCCCCCCTGAATTATTAGCGCCCCTTTTTATTTTTTCCCCAATTTCTGTTTAATGAAGGGAAGATTGTTTCAGCACATTTCTAAGCATAATAGTTTTAAAAACCTATTTCTAATAATTGATTTATTTTATTTTAGCCATGATGACAGTAAATAATATTTTACTTGATATTTTTCAAGACACTTCTATACAACTTAAAATGACATTTAAAGGCTTAACTAGGTTAATAAGTTAAACTAGGCAGGTTAGGGTAATTAGGCAAGTTATTCTATAACGATGGTTTGTTCTGTAGACTATCGAAAAAAAAAACAGCTTAAAGGGGCTAATAATTTTGTCCCAAAAATAGTTTTTAAAAAATTCAAAACTGCTTTTATTCTAACCGAAATAAAACAAATAGACTTTTTCATGAAAAAAAAAATATTATCAGACATACTGTGAAAATGTCCTTGCTCTGTCAAACATCTTTTGGGAAATATTTAAAAAAGAAAAAAAAAAAATCAAAAGGGGGCTAATAATTCTGACTTCAACTGTATATATATATATATATTTGGCTTAAAATCAAGATCATGATTTACTCACGATTCTGTAGATGTAAAATAAAGGTTAATTTGAGTAGGATATTATTAATTATTGTTATTTCTTAATTATATGGTAAAACAACAATAATAATATTTTTAGGGATGTCCCGATCAGGTTTTTTTTACTTTGAGTCAGAGTCATTTGATTTTGAGTAACTACCAGTACCAAACCCAATATTAAATATATAATATGTTAATTGGGGTAACGATGGTTTGTTCTGTAGATTATCGAAAACAAAATTAGCTTAAAGGGGCTAATTATTTTGTCCCAAAAATGTTTTTTTTTTTTAATTATTAACTGTGACATACTGTGAAAATTTCCTTGCTCTGTTAAAAATCATTTGGGAAATATTTAAAAGAGAAAAATAAAAAAAATAAAAAGGGGGCATATAATTGTAACTTCAACTGTATACAAAAAAAAAAATATATATATATATATATATATATATACACACACACACACACACACACACACACACACACACACACACACACACACACTCAACATCCGATTCTGATCTAGTCTGAAACCGCATGATCGGGCCAGATTTCCAATCACGTTATAGGATCTAGACATCCCTAAATAATTGGCCTATGAGTGGGTCTACTGTTGGTAAAATGCTAGATTTTGTATTGACTTTGAATGGTATATTTTAAATGAACTGACTTTAAAAATGTCCTGGTTTTTAATGCACAGTAAATTGATTATATCAGAATTTCATTATTCATAATTCTAAAGTTGAATTATTATATTTGAGACATATGCTTGTCATCTGTCATTGACAACATTATTAGACCATTTTTTTCACTGGTAAAATGAAACATTCGTCATGATCAGATTCCCTCTTACATTATATTCAATCTTAAATAGGCTAGATTAGTTATGGCATTGTTAAACATATCTTTTCATGCACAACACTTTGAAAAAACATATCAAATGCTTTTCGTAAAACGCAATTTGATCATTTAAACAATTTGCAGGCTTTCGGTTTCATGTTTCTCTTTTTTCTTTTAATCGATTTGATCTTTTTTTGATTATCCGTACAACTCTATTTCACAGTAGTACTGAAAATGGGTTTCAGCATTTACACTTTTTTTGTATTATACTGAAGTTCCGGTATTTGTGACAACACTTCATAACATACAATACACAACACTGTATGCAAGTGTCAGCTATGATTAGTATTTAAAATGTGATTTTCACCTAAAAAAATTATAAATCTAGGTAATCCAAAATAAAAGAGAATAAAGAGACAACTTTCTATGAAATGCAGATAATTGCCTTGAAAAAAATAACTGATGACCTCTGACCCCACCAAAGAGGATGAAAGCAAGAGATTGACATAAACGAAAGAGTGGAAAATCAGCCAGCCCGCAAAGACAAACACCACACAGGAAGAGCTGGAGGCAATCGCTCGGCACTGAATCAACACTGTGTTAATGCCCCCTCGAGAGAACGCGTGCCACGCCACACCTGAGGAATGCTCTCTGATGCGCCCATAACCACAGCCAGAGGGAAATGACGCCCGTGCCAGGCTGAGTCCCGCAGAACAGATCCAAAGCTTTCACTGCACCGCGTTTACTCTGGGAGGGGGAGAGAATGAGGTCAGATCCGATGGATTTGAGCATAAATAGGGAAAAGTTTAACTAAATGATGGCATAGGTTGAACAATGCAGCCATCATCAATCACTCAGGGCAGTTTCCTGCAGGAAGCTCACTCACTCTGCTTCCCTACACACTACTGAGGCTGTAGGATCTGCTCACCCAGTTGACCCACAGTGGCCCATTGCTATGACATCAGAAGCCCCAGATGCTGTGCTGGCAGCTATTGAGAGGAAGCCCTGGAGGTGGCATTTGCCACAGGCCCCTGGAGTGCAGCCCACCCCACTCAACAGGAAGCAGAAGCATATCAAATAGTAACAGAGCCCAAAACTGCATGAAAAAATAAGCTAATAAAACACACCCAAAAAAAAGATTAGGCACTATGCTTCTGATAACTTGAGACCTGCATGTTCAGATGCAGCAAAGATTTATGTCACAAGGGTCCAGATTTATGTCACAAGAGTGTACAGTAAACAGAACACTACTATTCTGAAACGTTATTACAAGATTATAATATTGTAACTTAAAATAAATTATATCAAATAATATTATATATACATTATAGAAAATTTAGTCAGCACAGAATTAAACAAAGTCATAACAAAGTTAAATCTTTAACCTAAATTTTTCGGAATTAAAAAATGTGGCATATTGGAATAAAATCTTATTAATATTATTATTATTATTATTATTGTTGTTATTGTTATTGTTGTTTTATTTTTTAATAAATAAAAAATAATTATTAAATTATTATAAAAAATATTATTATTATTATTATTATTATTATTAATGATAATTTATTATTATTAATATAATAATAATAATAATAATAATAATAATAATAATAATAATAATAATAATAATAATTGTTATTATTAATATATGTTTTATATTATTACAAAAATAATAATAAATAACATTGCCAATCAGCTGGGTGTTAAAGGATTCCAGTTTTAAAATCCTTGCCCTGTGCATTTTTATCACCCAGGCAGAGCTACTCTTAAATGATTTATTGAAGGTTACTTCATGTGTGGTCTCCAATTAATTGAACTTGTTAAAACAACTTAAAGAGCTGTCAGGTCTTTAGACAACAGTGCACTTACATCACTGTGAGTTATAGCAAGAGGATGGAAGACTTAAAGAAAAGATGCTGCAGGAAAGCCTAAAGGTCGCTGCTTCCTTCCCCTCAACCATGCACTAAAAGCAGCTTCTGATACAAAAATGGCTACAAAAGGACTACTAAGTAACTGACCCAAAAACAAAGGCCTTTAGTGACAAATCCATTCTAAGTCAATCAAACACACGTGGTCGAGTCATTGAAGTTGACACCACTTGAGAAGATCAGAAAAGAAGCGTCTTTGATCTCCTGACCTGTGTTTCCTCTTCAGAGTATCGCTGTGTGACCTGAGCTCACCCCTGTTCTGGACAGAGAGAAGATCGCCTGTCTGCGGCTTTCAGAGCTGGTCATCATTAGTTGCTTAGTTAAAGACAGCCCTCAGTACCTTAAAAAAGCCTTAAGAACTTTCAGTTTCGATTCCTTTTTTTATTCTGACACATCTATCTTCTCAAGACCACAGGTTCAAGAAGGCTAATTCAATTTCACCCTGCTGCCCCGGCCGCCAGGTTGCAGAGACGTGCATCTACAAGATACAGCCTTGCAGCCTCAGCTGGAGATCCAGGAGGATTTTGGAGGCCCTCGGGCAGCCTCGAATGTAATAGACACAGTTAATAAGATTGCAGAGAGGGTAGAGGAGGATGAGGCACAGGTACAGCATGCCATAGGCTTCCTGCCCACCGGTGTGGTGAATGTACCGGCTAGACCACCCATGTGGAGAACGAAGACTCTTGCTTGGCAAACTTTTATCAGGAGGAGGCCAAAGTGTGTGCGACTCTCTCAAGGAGATTTGGAAGACTTAGAGGAGAAAGTAGTGGGGGCAACATCTGTGTGGCGCACCATCGGCTTCGGTTCACTTATCGGAGCGCTCGCTCCCTGCACCAGATGTGACTCGGAGGTGGGCGTGAGTCGCGGCGAATGCCGGCACAGCAGCGGGCAGCCCCCCTCTTCTCCTCTCAATACCTGACAGCTGCTGACCCAGAGGAGCAGAGGAAGAAGAGAAAATTAAAGTCAGACGGAGAAGAAAAGGGAAGAAATCACACTTTCTAAAATGCATTTCGGTTCCTGGAGGGCCACTGATAAGATGTGTCATTCCACAGGTCTAAGTGTGGCTCATTGCTGGAACCTCTTAAGTTGGTTACCACCAACTCATTTACATCTAGAACCTCAAAATGAGGTCATCGTTGCTTATTCTAAAGTCCAAAGTATACCTGATTTGTTCTGCGCAGATAAAGGCAAAGTAAAAAGTCAACCTCTCAAAGTACACTTGAAAATCTCATGACATTTGAAATCATGTCTTGTGAAAAAAAAAATCATCCTCTACTGATGTTATGTCTGTGACATTCATTCATTCATTCATTTTATATTTTTCAGCTCAGTCCCTTTATTAATCTCGGGTCGCCACAGCTGAATAAACCGTCAACTTATCCAGCACGTGTTTTACGCAGCGGATGCCCTTACAGCCACAACGCATCACTGGGAAACATCCACACACACTTATTTACACACACTCATACACTACGGACAATTTAGCTTACTCAATTAACTTATACCACGTCTTTGGACTTATGGGGGAAACCGGAGCACCCGGAGGAAACCCACACAAACACAGTGGAGAACCCACACGAACCCTAACCCTAACCTCACACAGAAACGTCAACTGACACAGCCGGGGCTCGAACCAGCGGCCTTCTAGTTGTGAGGCAATTGTGTTACCCACTGCGCCACCGTGCTGCCGTCTGTGACATTTCTCTCCAAAATTATGAGCGTAAGCAGCTTGTGCAAATTTCTTAGGTAATATGCACAGACTCTTGCATATGCATCAATGCTATAATACATTTCAGACTTTAAAAAATCATCAATTATTATTACCTTTCTTCAGGTCATATTGGGATGTACTCACATTAGGTACAGTTGCCTTGAACCGTGCCAAAGCACGACTGTCCCCCATCCCCTCTCCCCCTCTGCCTGCACTCACATAGCATTTTTTACCAACCGGACCCAAGTCATCGATGTTGTGACTGTTCAGTTTAACAGAGAGCACAGTGGACAGCACCGTGGAGATTGCTTCAGTTATATTTTGGTTTGTATTATTTTTAGTCATTTAGAATTCAGTGACACGCAGTCAGATACTTTGTTGAACAGATCAACCACGTTTGACTCACATAAATGATCATCAAAGTCCTCGTGCTGCAGGTGTTAGGAGGTTTACTGAAGGCATCAGCTGTCGTTCAGTGAGGGGTTTGCGTCTTTAATAAACTATGACAGTTTTGTGTTCATGGAAAAATAGGAATGATTAATAAATCCATATGAAACCACAGTCTCTTAAAAGTGATGTGACTTCTTCAGTTTCGGCTCAGGCACGATTTGCCCAAGTGAACCGTGCTCTGGCACACCTCCTCCAACCGGGCCAGGGCTGGCCAATAGAACTGCGCCTGAGCCCAATTCAGAGCCCTTATACTTATCAAACGAAGCGGAAAACACACCTGTGCACGATTCGGATAGCATAGTGTGTTAATGGTTCTTAATAGTTGTTAGTAGTTTCAAAATTTTAATTAATTATTAATAACATCAATAACTACAAATAATACATTGAAACATTAAGATGTACTTTATTGTTCAATTAAGTAAGCATTGTAAAGCAAACAAGTCACATTTTGTAATAAACAACAACTAAGAAACACATTAATGGTAATGGTGAATTTATTCTATTTACACTGCAACAATGACTTTTTGTCCCTTGTCCCAAAATAGTTTCAGATTTTAACTCACACTTTGATAGTTTTGACACTCCAGAACTAAGCAGCAGTATTTGACATTTTTGATGGCACCAGTAGCCGTATATAAACACCAGTATTTAAAACATATGGATTGCTTCACATTTAAATAAAGGGAATGAAATCCAGTAAAATAGTCAAATTTTTGCTATTTTTAACCATAAACACCCCCCAGTTTCAAGCTTTGACGAACAATCACATAATTAGACAAACAATCTGATGTGACGATGTAGAGACAAGATTGGAGGAGAGAAAAGAGAAGAAAGCCTCGCTGTGCTGAAGCACACCCCTTCAGATGCTGGTGTACAGACCCTCAGCAGGAAACACTGCTGACTCCTGGAGAGAAGTGTGGGTGAACAATGCCCAGCACAGAGAGGGAGTGTGTCACTGAAACCACAGGAATCAAAGGGACACTTATAGTTACCCCACGCGTCCACTATAACAAACACTTCCTGCCCTGTTTGCACAAACATGCTGAGAGCTTCCCATGTAAATGTAGCAGTCAATATGAATGTGTGGAGGTGCACAACTCAATCCACATTCAATCTGTAGAGGCCTCAAGACTCAATCATTATGGACTGAGAGAGACACAAAACAAAGCAGCAAAAGAGAGCTATGCACACAAGACCTCGAGTGTTTATAAAACTGTACCAAACCACATGATTCAACACTTATTTTATGGTTTACTACATGCTTGATTCTAATTGGTTGACAAACAGTTTAGACAAAATTACTTTGGCTTTTTCAAAAAGTCTTTAAAGCCTACACCATTTATACAGATCTCTTGACGTTTTACAACACTGATTCAGTGAGTACACAAGACTTTTAGCCACTTAGCATTATTGTATTCTTGTGACTAACCACCACCACCAGAAAACGAACAGGTTAGGTTATTTTATCATACCTTTCAATGTTTACAAAAACTGGTCTGCTGAATTATTGGAAAAGAATTCACCCATCTTGGAAGTTGCTGTCAATTATTTCTAACATATAACATTTGATAACATACAACTTATGCTTATGAACATTAATCATTTGGTTAGACTTCAGAATCACTACAGTTTGGTTTTATACAAGTATCTAGACCAGGGGTCTCAAACTCAATTTACCTGGGGGCCGCAGGAGGCAAAGTCTGGGTGAGGCTGGGCCGCATAAGGGATTTCACAAAAAAAAGTCCTCAAATGTCATTATTAACAGTTTTAATTATTTCTTCTGAACATGAAGTGTCCTGAACATTAATAGAACATTGAGTGAAGATTATGAACAGTTCTTCTGAACATGGCATCTTTTGCCTACTTCTTGCTGCCAGAGACTTGACAGCGCTTCTTCTCACAAATCTGAACCACATTTGGCTTTAGAGCGGAAGCAGTTGAGACCCTCAGTATGGCTTGAAGATGATCATTATTAAGTCTAGACCTGTACTTTGACTGAAGTCCTAGGGAAAAAAGTGGGGGAACTCACTCAAAACTTCCATTCCCTGAACTAAAAAAAAAAGGCGTATATTTGTATAAATAAAACATCCCCACCCTACTCCTGTCTGTACCAGTCTGTATCTACCTATAATATATATAAGATGCAGGGCAGGCACGTCCACACATAGGGCTCAACCTGTGCAGTGCACATGCCCTTTTTAGTCTTGCATAGAAGGTGCCCTTCCAAAATGATCAAAAGTTCCCCCGCGACGCGACACACCCTCGGTCCCGCCCTTCAGTAGGCGCGCGATAACACCACTCTTGAGTACGCGCGCGACAACACAGCTGATCAGAACGCGCGCGACAACACAGCTGATCAGAACGCGCGCGACAACGCCCCTCCACACTTCCCGCCCGTCACAGCGTCTAACAAAAGGGCGGGGTGCGTGGTGACGTTACCGGCATCCTCGCCCCTTTGTTTACACGGCGGGCAGGGAATGCCAGTGACCGCTGTGTACGGATAGAATCAGCGGAGCGGGGAGCACTCTCTCTCCCCGCTCCGCTGATTCTGTCAGTGTACAGCGGTCGGCGCGGGCCACAAAATATTGCACTGAGGGCCGCAAATGGCCCGCGGGCCGCGAGTTTGAGACCCCTGATCTAGACCATCTATATGGATATAGATATCCAGGGTTCAACGCTAAGGATTTTTTCTACTGGCCCAAAATTTTCACTGGCCCCACCAAAAAAAAAAAAAGAAGTTAATAGCTATTTGACTGTGTGTGTGTGTGTGTGTGTGTGTGTGTGTGTGTGTGTGTGTGTGTGTGTGTGTGTGTGTGTGTGTGTGTGTGTGTGTGTGTGTGTGCACACACACACACACAGTTGATTTCAGAATTATTAGTCCCCCTAAATTATTAGCCCCCCTGTTTATTTTTTCCCCAATTTCTATTCAACAGAGAACAGATTTTCTCAGCACATTTCTAAACATAATAGTTTTAATAACTCATCTCTAATAACTGATTTATTTTATCTTTGTCATGATGACAGGAAATAATATTTGTCTAAATATTCTTCAAGACACTTCTATACAGCTTAAAGTGACATTTAAAGGCTTAACTAGGGTAATTAAGTTAACTAGGTAGGTTATGGTAATTAGGCTAGTTATTGTATAATGATGGTTTGTTCTGTAGACAGTCTGAAAAACAATTAGCTTAAGAGGCTAATAAATTTGACCTTAAAATGTATCGAGTGTCTTGCACGCTGGCCCCGGGCCATCGGGCAGTCCTTATTGTCGAGCCCTGATATCCATATTATATTATATTATATTATATTATATTATATTATATTATATTATATTATATTATATTATATTATATTATATTATATTATATTATATTATTCATTAATTTTCTTGTTGGCTTAGTCCCTTTTATTAATCCGGGGTCACCACAGCGGAATGAACCGCCAACTTATCCAGCACATTTTTACGCAGCGGATGCCCTTCCAGCCGCAACCCATCACCGGGAATCATCCGCACACATTCACACACACTACAGACAATTTAGCCTACCCTATTCACCTGTACCACATCTTTGGACTGTGGGGTAAACCAGAGCACCCGGAGGAAACCCATGCGAACACAGGGAGAACATGCAAACTCCACACAGAAACACCAACTGAGCCAAGCATCGAACCAGGGACCTTCTTGCTGTGAGGCGACAACACTATCTACTGCACCACTGCTTCACCCATATATTGATATTATATTATATTATATTATATTATATTATATTATATTATATTATATTATATTATATTATATTATATTATACTGTATTGTATTGTATTGTATTGTATTGTATTGTATTGTATTGTATTGTATAAGGAGGACCTCGAATAGTCGAAGGCTTATATAGACCAGGGCTCGAAATTGCGACCATTGTGGTTGCATATGCGCCAGAAATTTAAGCTATGCGACCTCATAATATATTTGGCAGCATGTGTGCGACTGCATATAATGGTTGTAGTGTGACCTGTTTTTTTTTTTTTCCTAAAAACGTGCTAAATTGGTCTTCCCTGCCGCCATATTGGTTTATATATTAGCTGTGAATCACTCAAGACTTTCCGCTGTCAGATGACAGGGAGCTTTTTTGACTGCAGGGAATGGAAACGACTGAAGAGTGAAAGGTACACCAAATCTCGATGCGTTGCATTCACTGCGTGTTTAGCACAAATGTCTGCTAAATGTACAATTTAATACTGTACACACCATCGCCAAAGAAGCTCACCTTTACTAAGTTTAAACTGATGCGGCTTATAACAAAGAACAGTATTGCGCCAGTGGACATGGCGAGAATCCTGCTCTGCCCCCTCATATATTGGGTCGGCTGACTCGCCTGCTTTCCACAAACACAGAAAAATAAAAACCAGCGCAAAACGAGACTGAGCATTTAAAATGACATAAACCGAAACCAAAACTTTTAAAAGTGAGACTTTTCTACCTTTCTTTTGCTTTGCAGCTTTCAGCCTTAAATTGAATGATTTATTATAATCTTTCATGTTTTGCAGCAGAAATAGTATTTATTAAATTGACATGCATATAAAAAAAACAATGCAAACAGTGCGAAATAAACATTTCTTACTGCAATGCTCCATTTTTGTTTGATGCAAACCATCAATTATTTTTCATAAAGTAACAGTAGGACTTTTAATAGCAGAAAACTCACATTCAAGTACATTCAAGACAGCATGATAATGAGAAATGTAGTTCATTGTTAGTATTATAGACATCATCGTCATCATTAATATTTTATAATTATTAGACATTCATTTAGGAATTATTGCACAAATATAAAGTCATCACAGCATTAGTTACATAGTTGTTTCTGTTTTTTGTTAGTCCTAATTAATGTTGTTTTTTTAAATACAATAAATCCCTTAAAATATAATTTGCAATGGTGCTCATTCATTTTTGGTGGGTGCTCCTAATGTTTTTCTGGTGCTCCTAAATTTTTTAAGTTGGGAGCACCAGTGCTACCAAGTAAAAACGTTAATTTCGAGCCCTGTAGACTGATTTGACTGTCAATCTTTTAGTCGAATATTCACAGAGGTAAATTATGAAATGAGGATCATGTAATTTTGTATATATAAGGATTCCACAATATCTGATTTCACCTCAAAAATGGTTTTCTCCAATTAAGTTAATATACTGCCTGTGGTCATTATGCTGTAAATAAAAATGTGAAAATAAGAAACCTTTTAATAAGTAATTTACAAAGCGTGAATAAATCCAATTAAATACAAATGCTCAAGCAACAGGCCACCTCTGCCACTTCAGTTTTTATTCTTCCCCCACAACAGTCACTTCAAAGTCAAGGCACTTCATAAAGTCAATTTCTTCCAGAATATCTCAGCAAAATGTGCTTGAGGCAATTCCATTTGTTTGTAATCAAATGCCCAACAAATGCTGTGTGTTCATCCTGTCATAAAATGTGACAAAAAGTACAAAACAGTAACAGTTTGATGATTGTGTTTACATGTGTGTACTGTACTTACAATAATGTGACTGAAATAGAAATTCTGCATGTCTTAATACAGTTTTTGTTTAGTTTGATTATGACTTAAGTCAAATTAAGATAATCAAAAGTCGACAATCAAAAGTCGCAAGTTGTGTCAACAGCTCATGTCATATCACTCACCAACGATTTCTCACACTTACAAGCAAGTCTTATTTAACCACTACAATTCTAACAAGACTATTTGTTATTATGTTGTTATTAATTATACAATAGTTCTATTATTCAGTGTTAATTTCATTAACGAAAGTGACTTGACACAAACACAAATTGATAGGTGTGCTGTGCCCATAACATGGATGAATGTAGACTCTGACCCACTTATCTTGAACCGAGCAATGCAGCAAATGATGATGGTTAGTTTTTATCTTTGACAACATTTTTCTTTAACAACGATGTGCTGTTCATTTATTAAAACATCAGGTCAGAGCATGCATTCTTTTGTCAAGCTATAGGAAACAAACATTTTTGCCCTTATAAAATGTTAAGACTTCTGAAATAGTCATATTTCTCTCTTTAGATCCACTTTCAATATCTGACTGGTGATTAAAGTTCATCCAGTAGTGCTGGAGCAGAGCCAAAAGTAACTCAAAGAAAGCTAAATGATAAAACCGCTATGTGTAAAAAGAGGAAAAATGAAAGCACGGACAACATTGCAGAACATGTTGCACTTGACATGAGGCCAGTGAACATTGTGCCACACTTGGTCCAGGATACAACATTCCCATAAGAGAGTACTCATGTTTGGCTAATAAAAAGACTGATGCACCAGTTTAGCATTTGTATGCAGGTTAAAAGACAAAAAAACTTCTGATTATACTATTATACTATATAGTTTTCAATTTTTATTAAATTTATTGGTCACTTCTTCTGCACCTTATGGCTTGATTCTGAATTATTTAGTTTATTTTCTTTTTATCTATTATAGCTATATTTATGTTTAAATATAATCCTTTAATAGAGTACATTTATTAATGTGTTAATTTTATAATTAAATTTTCTGCACATCAATGTTCCACGAATCTCATGTGTCCTGAACTGTGGCTCCTAGTCTATTCTAATTTACAATAATGACAATGCAACATTGCACATCCTGCAATATGACTACTGCAGACATATTGCACACACTGCGATATCGATGCTGAAACTATATATTTTTCAACCCTAGTTACAAGCACTGCCAATACTTTCACAACTCTGTGGTGTTGTTGACAGCCATGATTGTCTGGCAGAATTATCTCAACTAAAGCCAGCTAATAAAGCCACTTTGAGTTAACAAACAACACAAGCTCTCAATACCTGCAGCTGTAAGCCAAAAGGTAACACAGCGAGTTACGGCTGTCATGCATGGACAGTTTTGGGAGATAGTGCCACGCTGTAAATGATCTAGAGAGCCTTCCATCTACTGTGTGTGAAGCTAAACACTGCTCTGAAGTCAGCTGAGAGACAAACATCATGAAAGCAGATAGGTTTGAGCCTCCAGCTCTGTCCTTACCTCCTTCTGTGAGCAGAAGCCTGATGAAAGACTCTGGCGACTTCACTCAAGCAATTGATCACATCAACAGACCTCACATCAAATGAGGTATGAAGTTAGCCTAATGCCCACCCTGAACTAGATACTCGGTCATTACAAAGTGAAGAAGAGACCACCCTGTAGAAAAAAAGGTACATGGTAGGCATCTCTACAAACGGTCAGAAATCACGCTCAAATTGAGTTTTAATGTAAAAAACTAAAAAAACTGTACAGTTGTGATGGCTTTATGAAAGAATGTGTGCTATTAACACGATTCAGTTCAAAAGAATGCTATAAAGTCTAATGATTTGTGCCCACTGCTCAGACTGCTTTACTTTTAACAACAACAAAAAAACCTTTTTAACCTTTCACTGGCCAATTACAAGGTATTCCATCCATCACATGACTCAATCAGTAAATAGAGGGTACACTTTTAGCTTGTCTTTTATGTGAAAGCTCACTAACGAGCTCATGGATTGTCTAAAAACACTTCAAAAGGACACACATACACACACACACACACACACACACACACAAAATCAATAAACAATTATAATTTGCTTAATATAATACTAACATCATAACACTCACTGGCTACTTTCTAAGACTTTGTTTGGCAAATATATAATCAATCATATGACAGTAACTCTTATGCACTTACACATGTAGACCTGGTCTACTGATGTTCAGAACAATCTGTTGATGTTCAAACCGAGCATCAGAAAATAAAAGAAAGATTTTAACTGACTTTTGAATGTGGTCTGGTTGTTGGTGCTAGATGAGCTAAAATATATCAGAAACTGCAGTTCTGTTTGTCAGCTGTACACATAACCTTCTTTTTAGGGACAGACAAAGAGCAGATATCTAGAGAGTGGCAGTTCTGTTGAAATAATGTCTCTGAGTACATTTACATGGACACCAAAAAATAGATTTTAAAAAGACATTTCTCTTATTAAGAGTCTGTAATCAGCTATTTTTGATTAATTTAATCCGATTTAACTCTAATTGAACTAAACAGAAATCAGATTAAGACATGTGGAGTATACTAATTTTAGTCGCATTATGGAAGTGCAGTACTGACGTGTAAATACTTTAATCAAACCTTCACCGTCATGTAGGAATTTTTTTTGCAATTTGCAACAGAGTAGTCTATACACACGGCTGTCTGACACTATTCTCTGCACCTACCAATTCCGTAAAGAACCACAGACACACACACTGTGATGCAGAGTTTTTATCTCCTATTCAGTGCGGTATCAAATTCCATTAAAAACAACACACTTCCACCAGCCCTAACTTCGCTTGTCATGGAGGCATGAATGAAATGTTCCTTAATAAAAGTGAGACTGCTGAACTGCAGTGAAGTCAAAAAAAAAAAAAATTAATCTTCTAAAATTACATAAAACTCCAGAGAAAACGTGGGTAGCGTGGTGACACAATTTCAATAATCAATCTATGTGCTATATAACAAGTAAAACAGGATCGTGAAAGAAACATTCAAAAAGCAACTGATGTAAACACCTTAATCGTATTATTGTCTTAATCAGACTAAGGCAAATAATTTGATTACTGATGTCCATGTAAACGTAGTCACTGATGCCAAGGGCAGAGGTGAATGCAGAAGTGCATGTCTGAACAAACAACACATCTAACCTTGAAGCAGATGTGCTACAGCAGCAGAAGATCACACTACTGACAATTTTGACAACAAAACAAAACAAAAGGCTACAGTAAGCATTAACTCACCAAAATTGCATAACAGAAATTTGTAAAAATTGTAGGATCAGAATATTGTGTAAACATAAACGTATAATTGAAATATCACAGCTTATCTAAGAACCATTGTTGTTGACCATATCCATTCCTTTATGATCACAGTGTACTTGTCTTGTCATCGTTATTACAAGCAGAATAACACACCATGTCACAAAGTTCAAATAATCTTTAAATGGTTTCTTAAATATTACAATGAGTTCACACTACTCAAATGGCCACTTTAAGATTTGGTGGGAAAGAGAATCACGTCATAAATGTACAGCCGACAAATCTGCTACAGCTATGTGATGCCATAATGACATTATTGCCCAAAGTCTCAGCCAGGAATGTTTCAGCACCTTGTTGAATCAGTCCCATGAAAAATTAGGAAGGCAAAGAGTGTCCAATTAAACGGCTAGTGAGTGTAATTAAATAATAGTAATATATTAATACTTATATCTGTAATGTACACATCCATATTATTAATATATATATATATATATATATATATATATATATATATATATATATATATAAAATTTATATATTTATATTTATATATAAATAATTTATAGATTTATTAAATTTAAATAAAACAACAAATAACTTTTTATTAAATGAAATTATTTGTGTCTTTAAAGAGGCATCACATGTACAAACACAGAGAAAGCACTCTTTGTTATGCTGAATATGACTAGCTTTAACTCATCTCTCATATGTTAAGATGCTTTTGTTAGTGTAGCCTTTCCACTGACTGTCAGTGGCACCCCGCTATTACTCTAATATAGCATGTAAAAAAGCCATAAAAGGCTTATCAAACCTGTCTAGAATTAGCTGGCCTCTTGCCAAAATGTCTACCCATCCCAAAAAAAACAATGGTTTGCAAGTAACAAATGATATTCTGCATTTAAAAAAACAAAACAGCCCAAAATGGCCAATATCTAAATAGTTTAACATCTCAAAGGACTATTTAATGATCTCACATAGGAAAACAAATCCTTCACAGACAAAAAAAATCCTTACATGGCTGTGTTTTTCCTCTAAAATCTGTCCAAAGATCATTCTCTTCTTCAAAACACCCAAGCAAAACAGAAATTTCTAGAGTAATAATTTCAAAATGACCTCTGTCAGAGTTCAAAGGTCTCCATCTGTGTGTGAATTACAGTGACACAAAAGAGTGATGACCCTAGAACGGCTTCCCTGTGACTACCTGCTGCTCCAAAAACACTGGCCAGACATTAAACCCAAGTGTACTGAACGGATCAAATGGGGCCAGCAAATACTCCTGATCCCAGATAAAATGGAAGGCCGGGAGGAGAAGTTCTTCCTTCAGGACATTTCAGACCAGATGCCGCCATCTAAGATGAGAAATATGAGTTAGCTCACGGAGAGGAGACAAGGAGGCTATGGGCGAAAATATTGATTACGATGAAATACACTGAACGGCTTACTCTAATAGATTGATAATTGCATCATATTAAACATGAAACATTTATTAATCTGATGAGAAAAACAGACACAACTGCTAAAGTATCTCTTTACATCTCCAGATAAAGATGTCTGTTCACCCAAAAAAGAAGAACTTTATGTCATTATTTACTCATGTTGTTTCAATAAAGGTGAAACAGGGGTGAGTAACTCTTTAACACTATCCACCCATAATATATTACTGGTACAAATGCATTAGGACACATAATCGGTTTACATTAGAGTCTGCTATAACACGCACAAAATCATACAACAGCTGATCATCTGTGGTAAAGACCTGACGAGGGCGTGAAATGTCCAGAATAGATCCTTCCTCTTTTCATTCAGCCATTACCTCGCACGGACGAGAGCATAAGGACAAAGAGGTATGGAGAAAGACGAGGCGAAGAGCTCATGATTCAGATGTATGACATAAGAGCGCAGAATGAGGTTGAACGGCCACAGGGGCTGCTAGTGGAATGTGAAATACTCCTAATATTCACCACAGAGATAATCTTTACTGTAGATCAGAAATATATAGCATTACACAGTAAGACAGAGCTGGTTATGTAAAGCCTGTAAACTTAGAAGCTTGAAGAAAAAAAGACTAAGCATTACAACTATTTTTATCAAATCGTGTCATTGAGGCGATCACTCCATGTGATCTAACATCTGGAGGAAGCGATTAAACAGAGACGTTTTAAGTCCAGCTGTGTCTCATGATATCAAGCTCAGAGTCATTAGGAAGCTTTCCTGACCCGATTTAGGGAATGCAACGGCCCGATTTACTGTAACACTGTGCACTGGTTTCACAGAGAGCGATACACAGACATTAAAGTCACAACAAAGAATAACGACAGATGGTTGGTTCTATATTGTGATGTTCATCTGAATGAAACGTAAATGGTTCTACTAATCAGCTGTTGAATTGATGAATGCATATAGGAATGCAAGTTTGTGGTGAGTTGTAAAAATCGGGAAGGTTTAGGGTTCCCTCCTCATGTTGTTCTAAAGGACATTCTAAATCTATACTATAAATAAATAAAATAAAAAAAAAACATTTTACAAAAAGTTTGTATCTAACAAGGGCCCCTTAGGGCTATCATAGCTTTGACATAGAAATACGTTTTCGTAAAGGGCAAAGTTCACCCACAAGTTAATATTCCCTCATTTAGGGCTGCACAATAGACAACAACAAAACAATATTTTTACTTGATCTAATTATTTTAGATATTTGGACTAGAAAAGAGACCAAACAATTTAAGAAAAGTAAGAAAAACACTATCTTGTGAAAATGTATTCATATCGCAATATTTATCTTGCAGCCCTACTTTCAATATTTAGTCGTTATTAATGATTATTATTATTAGGTGGGGGCAGCGTGGAGGCAAAGTGGGAGGGCTGTCGCCTCACAGCAAGAAAGTTCCTGGTATGAGCCTCAGTTGGGTCAGTTGGCATTTCTGTGTGGAATTTGCATGTTCTTCCCGTGTTGGCATGGGTTCCCTCCGGGTGCTCCGGTTTCCACACACAAGTCCAACGACATGCACTGTAGGTGAATTGGGTAAGCTAAACTGTCCGTATTGTATGTGTGTGAACAACAGAGTATGGGTGTTCTCAATGATGGGTTGCAGCTGGAATGGCATCTGCTACATAAAACATATGCTGGATAAGTTGGTGGTTCATTCCACTGTGGCAACTGCTAATTAATAAAGGGATTAAGCCGAAAAGAAAATAAATGAATGAATATATAATTATTATTAATTACTCATTATTTACATTTGTTTCAGATATGTTTGAGATTTTGTCCACAAAAATTAAACTTTCTCTGTATTTTATTACTCCAAATATCAAAGACTACTGGTTAAAATAAGGTTAAACTGTTAAAATAACGTTGTGTGTGTGTGTTCAGCAGAAAAGAGAACCTCATAAATGTTTGGAACTTGATGAAGAAATAATGGTGAGAAAATGTGCATTTTAGCTTAATTAATATTCATTTATTCATTTTCCTTCAGCTTGGTCCCTTTATTAATCAGGGGTCGCCACAGCAGAATGAATCGCCAACTTATCCAGCATATGTTTTACACAGCAGATGCCCTTCCAGCTGCAACTAATTCACGCACATACTCTACAGCCAATATTAGTTTATTCAATTCACTAATACATCATATCTTTGGACTTGTGGGGGAAACCGGAGCACCCAGAGGAAACCGACGTGAACATTGGGAGAAGATGCAAACTCAACATAGAAAGTCAACTGAGCCGGGACTCAGGGAACCAGCAAACTTCTTGCTGTAAGGTGACAGTACTAACCACCGAGCCAACCTGCTGCCCTACTCTTATCCGTATTATGTACATTTTGCTTATTTATATGCTGTTTAACATTAAATAGCCGCCAAGTAGAAATGCTTGTCATCTTAAAAACCCATAAAAAAATTGCTCCACCCTTTAAAAGCAACAGCAGTTTACATCACTGTCCATCTACCTGCATGCCACAAACACATTCTATTCGGGCTGTATAAATGTATTATTTGGTCTTATATGAAGCAATATTATTTGATATTAACAGAATCCCTCCTGACCACATATGCAGTTCATCATCGACCCAACAACTTCATCAAGCACGAGTTCCTCATTTGGAAGCCTGTTAGTGGTGTTGTGTTCCTGTGTAAATCTCAGAGCTGGAGGAGACACCTGGCTCGATGCTTTCCTCTCCCCCTGACACTGCAGCAATCTCACTGTAAGCATCATTAATGCAAGCCTGAGTCCCACCTGCTGGAGGTGTGAGATTGACCTCTCCCCTTGGCCGGCAGTACTGCTGACACAGGCACCTGCCACAGCGCCCTGCCCCACGCTGCAGTTCCCTGCGCTGGGCCGAACTTACTCCAACCTGCCCTGGCTGGCCCGGAAGTCAGATCCCACAGCACTTCATTATCTTAGCAGTTAAAGGACAACGTCTCCACTCATCGGCTCTGTTTACTGAACGCCGTTCAAGATAAATCATTCCAGATGACCTGAAATGGAACCCAATGATTAGGGTCGAACGCTGAACGCTACCAGTAAATTATTTAAAAGCATGCCAGAGAAATGACACAACATAATAATAATAATAATACTGCAAATGAACGGATATGGAAAATGTCACCATTACTGCATAACTCTAAGGGCAACTGATAGCAATTGACAAGAATGATAAAAGCACTGGTGAAAACCCTATAATTTGTGCAAGACGTGGATTCTTTTCTCTGTAGCTTTTTACTCTATGCACTTTCATATCAGGCTAAGTGCTGCTAAGTTTCCTTGCTTTAAAAAGAACAATAAAAGAGATCATTTTCATTCAGACTAATGTTCAGGCTGTTGTTGTTAATCAACTCAATCATATTCAATTTGTTTGTTAGAACCTGTTCCAGCCATTTCGTCCCAATTTCCAGCAGCCCTTCACACCAGGAATTTGGACCACAAACCGACAGTGATATCAATGTTTTGTGCCAAAGACACTGAGCGAACAAAAATGCATATATATAGTGCCAGGTATCTCATCTGTTTGATTTGAATATATCAGTTCTAAGAAATCGTTAGCAGCTCATTTTCTTTCACTTGCGCGTCAGTTTTATTCCAACATGACACAAAACATAATTTGATTAAAGCTGGTTCAATCATTACACCATATGTTTAGCGGCCTAACCATGTCTGAATGACGTTAAATACCTGTGTTTTTTTAGCTGTCAAATTTTAAGCCTTTTTTGGAAAATCCCTGGAGATTTATTTGTTTTCAAACAAGTTTGTGTTCAGACAAATTCTTCATCCCATATCAGTTATATATACAAATTACATTCAAATATTACACAGACTATTGTGTGAAATCCATCTGAACAGCTCATCCATTATCTATGGGTCAGTTCAACCACAGCCAATGTACACTCAGGCCTACTACCAATACTGCATATACACAACCCTCAGTTATTTTAGTGAAGTAAACATACAATCTTGCCTTAATTATATGATTAAGACAGGCAAGGGACAATAACGAAGCCATAATTGCTAAGAAAATTCAGATGTGTGTCATATTAAATTACAGACAAACGTAAAAAAAAAATACTGTCAAATTAACAATATACGTCTATTTGCTATAAAACTTCAGATACACACTAACACAAAAGATGCAACTCACTTATTTATTTTTTAAGATGAAATGATTAGACAAACACATTTTGTTTCCTGTGTTGACTAATTTCCTATTAAAGCAGGAAGGCAAGACATTATGCTGTCACAGCATTTTGATACATTTTCCTAGTTATAAAAAACTATTTTGCTTTATATAACTTAATTTTACTCAATATAACAATAGGCTCTATGCACAGCTAGAGTTTTAAAGACAATGATAAACTTCCAGTGACAGCTTAATGAGACTATTTTCAATTTCAATAGGTTGCTTTTTCAGCATAAATGTTGTAATGTAATTACAATACATTCAGTTAAATAGACTTTAGCATCCATTTAGTCGTTCAAGAATAAAATGAGATGAAAGACCATTGTAACCACTAACACTGTCAGTAGCAACAGGCTAGAGCAAAAATTCTATTGACAATACTGGGGTAAAATAATCTTTTATGTTTTAAAGACATGGCAGGGGGAAATGGAATTTTATGCAGTGCTATATATCGTATATCTAACAGGCAGTGAAGATCGCTGATTTTTAAAGCAATCAGATCTTAAACGTGACAATTTTGTAATGGAAAGACAGTACACCGGAAGAATACACAAGAATAAAACAAAATATTTTGGTTTACATACTTTAAATGTATATTGTTGCAAAATGTAACAAAATTCTAAATATTTTATTACTTATAGCTAATAATACAAAATAAATAAATATTATTATTCCTATTTTATTATTCATGTTTTTGGGCAAAATTCTATTCAAGTTTTGAATATAAAAATGTTAATAAAATACACACACACACACACACACACACACACACACATACATACACACACACATATATATATATATATATATATATATATATATATATATATATATATATATATATATATATATATATACACATCTGAAGTAAGTCTTGGCAATAAATAATGGTAAAAAATGCAATTTCATTAACTATTTTCCATATCGAACGATATCGATATAAATTTCGATATCAGCTGTTCATGCCTCCTGATTTAAAAGAGTACCCCAACAATGACTGAAGCTACATATTCTGTGGGTGAAAATTCAGCGCATCTCTACTATCATCACATTTTTGGATATTCATTGGTGCACATTTCTGCTGTGTGACTGGCTCTTAGATTCATATAAAAAAGTCCAGAGCTTATCATTGATATTTACATAAATTTTAATATCAATTCGAAATAATATCGTTTATCGGCCCAGCCCTAATCTGAAGCCAGAGACGTCCAAAGTTGATAATAAAATAATAATCATTCAGGTCATATCTATAAATGACCAAACCAAAACAGAGCTGGATCAAGTTTTTCTATACTTTATAATGCAGCATCATAGAAGCACCGTCTCTCCCACCAAAAGACTAAACTCTTTTCATCCAACTAAATGTCATGCCAGTATTTCTGTGAAGAAAAACTGTGCTCCTGGCAGAGATAGTCAGAGTAAACAACAGCAAGAAAAAGTAAAAGATTGACTTTTGATCTGCAAAGTCTGGCCTCACCCCCAAGGAGGAATAACTGTCTCTGGGCTGCCCATCAAACATTCATCCCTTTGAGACTTAGTCAAGTGTAAAGAAAACACAGCAATCACATCTAAAAAAAAACTAACACATACAGCGCTAATCTATTGTATGTCACTTGATATTTAGGCCATTATTTAATGTTGCACATAGAAATAATGGACCCACGAGAACAAGTACTGTGTCTTACATTACTTTAAAGTGCACTAAGTGAGTTTTGAAGGCAGCATGAAATAAAAATGTACACTTTTTATATGTATATAGTGCTTGTTATAATAATATATCTGTGCATTTCATTATTTTGCAAAAAATCATTTTCCATCATTGTCTTTAATCAAATACCATATCCCTCCTCCCTCAAAATGACTTTTCTTCACTTCCTAGCACATGGAATGCCTTTAGGGCAGGTGTTTCATTTCTCCCCTGTTTTCTTCCAATCACCAAGCTTCTTCCATTCTGTTGGCAATGACCATCTTCCAATGATCATAACTTTAACACCATGTCCTAACTATGCTATAAAAGGTCAATAAAATCTAAAATACACACTTTTTTCATGATACAATAACTTTTTGTTGAGCAAAATTTCTATTTTAGTAACTGTTTCTACTTCTGCAACATCACAGCAAAATAACAGCATAAACTACAAAAAATTATCGGCTCTGGTACAGATTATGTGCTTTATAAAGGGTTAAATGTCACCAAGGTGAGTTGTAACACCATTTTTACATGGCATTTATTGCCATACTTCTTAAAACCGCAGCAGATAATTTACCTCAAACCTTGAAAATAAAATAATTAGCAAACAGTTTGAAAATGAAAGTCAGACCTGTAACTCAATGCAAACCAACAACATACTCAGGCTAAGTACTTTTCAGATTTAATGTTAAATAGGTTTAACATGTATCAATTAGATCATAACCATTACCATTTCATTAGAAGTGCATTGGCTGATTTAAATGAATGGCTATAGTATTTAAAGTGCGTACTCTAACTAGGCACGGTTGTCTCTCTCCCCCAAGGACCTGTACTCACACTGCATCTTTACATTCCGAGCACGCTAACATCATCGATGACGCAACTGTTCAGTTTAAGAGAAAGAGAAGTGCTCTCATTCAGCAAAGTGGACATTGCTTTTATAATACTGCTAAAGTCATTTAGGGAAACACAGTCAAATATTTTGTCGAACAGATCCACAGATCCACTTTTGACATGGATAAATTATCATAAAAGTCCTTGTGCTGCACGTACAGTATTAAGAGGTTTGCTGAGGGTGCAGCTGTTAGGCAAAGAGGGGTTTGTGTCTTTAATAAACTACGACAGTTCACATCCATTGAAAAGTAGGAATGATTAATAAATTCATTTGAAATAGTCCCTTAAATGTGACATGGTGTCTTTAATTTCAAGCTCAGGCGTGCTTTGCACTTACATTACAAGCGTACCATGCCAAAGCCCAACTGAACCGCACTCTGGCACACCTCTTCCAACTGGGCCAGGGCCGGCCAACTGAACTGCTCTTGGGCCTGATTCAGAGCACTCACACTTGTCAAACAAACCAGGAAACACGTCTGGGCACGGTTCGGATAGCATAGTGTAAGTGCACCCTAAAGGTTTCTGTTGTATGACGTTTGATGCAGACAGGCAATTTGCTTGTCGCTGATAATCTTGTCGCAACACATGTAATTGATGTTTTTCGACATGCACATCACAATAGTGGATGTACATCACATTATGAGATAAAAAATTCTGTTTCATGATGACTTTAAAAAAAAATACTTCTGACCCCAGTGTCCGACCGATACCCAAAACACACTTACAGCCAATCAGCAGGGCTGATTGCATGTCTAGTAACAACAATAAAGATATCAAAAAGTAAGCAAAGTCTTGTTGGGTTTTGTTTTGGTGCCTTCAAACAACAAAATTGTTTTGGTCGAAAATTGCTTAGTTCACCTTTAAACAAAACAGAAAATAACGCATGATTTTCTGTATGTTCCATAAGGCCAGATAAAGACTGTAGAAAGCAGAACGTCTCACGGTGATGCTCAGAGGCAGGCTGCTGGAGGAAATTATTCCTTTGATTGGGCCTTTGATACAGTATTAAAGAAGCCAGACTTGGCACGCCACAAACCGTAGATCTACTCTCATTAGCAGTCCACGGACTTGCACCTCAGACTTGCTGCCTCCTGAAAGCTGCAACAAAGAGGAAGAGAGGCAAAGGAGTCCAGATAAATAGTCACACAGCAGCAACGGCAATCCAAATGCTAAAGACACATCTGTGAGATATAGATGACAGGCTGAAATGTAAAAGCAATCTCTACACAGTGCCTTTGTTAGAAGTTGTTAGCAAAGAGAGAGCTCACGGTTAGAATTTAAATCCTCGTGCAGCATTTTGTGATCATGCCGAAATGTCGTGCGCTTTAAAAATAATAGCGTGCTCACAAAAGAGTGAAACCAGGCTCATCACCGATAATGAAAAACAACACACAAAGGCACAGTTGGCGACTGTCTTTTTTGGGGATTTCAGGAAGTGCATAAATAAGGGAGCTATAAATGAATCAAATCCAAAAGCACTCTTGCAACAATGTTTATGTTTTCCTTTTCCCCTAAATATGAATTAGCAAGGCATGAAAAGCGAGGAAAAGCACCAGCGATATGCACGCTTTCATCTTACACATTAAAGGACACGGGGGTGCAATAAAAACAAGCCTACTTCCTGTTGGGGTACTAAGAAGGTTATGAGGGTCTCTCCTCACATCTTCAGCCCACGCCTTGTGATGTGTTGGACGTGCAGCGATGTACGTATCCAAATCAGCCCACAGTGCTCATTTGAGTTAGTGCTTTCAGAACATTGGCTGGCTATACAGTATATATGGAGCTTATTAGGTACATGACACTGTATACATAAAAGCATTGGCATTTAAAGTTGCCATGAAAAAGAAGCAGAAACCAATGTTTTCTTTCATTTTTTGATGTACATTAGAGAGAAATTAATGATCATCACCAGAATAATTCAAAGTAAGGCAGGGACCTGGTTCTATAAATAGGTTGACTGAACAGAGGCAGATTGGTTTGGCTGCAATTGATTGCAGAGGGGAGGAATTTAAAACTAAATGACTGACAGGAGGATTTAGAAATCCTATTTTAATTAAAAATGACAAGGTTAAAAATTAAGCATGCACAGATTAATAATTCATAATCATTAATATGCATTTGGTATAATGATATGGTGATTTGTTTTATTTAAAGGAGTTTACTGAGAAAGAACATTTCTGTCATTTAACTTCACTTTAGTTTATGACAAAACTCAAAAACATTTTACAAACTACAATAAACAGGATAACATTTTCAATATTATGATGTAAATGTATTACAAAACTTCTAAAGTAAAACAAAACTTTGTGAAATAGAAACATTTTAGGATTCAAAAGTCACTAAACAATTTACATCCATAACATCAAGTGGAAGTCATGGATTTTCTGAGAGAGTTTATTAGAATTCATAAACAAATGATTATTTTAATTGTGTGGATCTTTTGGGTTTATAAAATTGGTCTGATTGATTTGTTTATTAGTCTGAGTAAATCAGTTCTTCAGTTTAACAGTTGGCACCATTCTTTGTTTCATAGTTTTATAATTGCAATATTCCTATATATTACTATAACATCACTGCAAAACAAAAACATTTTATTTTACTCCAGCATCTGAGTGCACATTTTCTCTGTGTTAGTTGTGGTGGGTTCAGAGAAAAGCCCACTCAAAATTTGAGCAAAAAGAGAGTCATATGACTTCAAAGTAGGGCTGACCGTTATACTCTCAGAAATAAAAATACAAAACATGTCACAGGGTGGTAACTTTTTAAAAGGTACACTTTTGCCCCTTGCAGAGCCATATATGTACCATAAAGATACATTTAATACCTAAAAAGTACAAATGTGTACCTCTCAGTACCCTATAGATATAAAAATGTGCCCTAAAGGTACAAAATTGGTACCAATGTGCACATTTGTTACCAGCTCAGTGACACGTTTTGTACCTTTATTTCTGAGTGTATGATAAAATATTACTATTTTTAAAAATGCAATCAAATAATAGTTTACTTTTTAAAAACATTAATGATTCCAACATTAAAATCCAGCATAAAAAATATTATGCTAAAATTCAAAATGTAAACATTGTACTTTTAGGATTGCAACTTTGACACCACAAAAACATCCGAAACGGCTTACTTCAATACTATATAGAACGCTAAAATCAGTATGCGAGCTGAGTAGTATGTTCGAATTCATAGAATTTGAAAAACTATGCTTGAAGTACCTGGGAAACCTACTATTACAGGCGAGATTCTGAAGTGTGGCCTATCCCATGACGCCCTGCAAAAGAATTCTTAAATGGGAGTAAAGCGACGCAACTCACGAGGGTAGGTCAAGTGATCATGAACAAAATGGTGGACTTTTCTAACGGCCTCGAGTATGTTCAAGCTTAAATGCAGCACCTACTAAGTAGTTTCAGACGCAGCCACTGTGCAGGTACCTTTCAATCAGATCCCAGTTCATGCACGGAGCTCTTCTAGTTAGCTGGTTATCTAAATCAGGTGTGCTAAAAAAAAAAGACATGCAAAATATAAAGAGCAGTTATTTTATATTTTTTACATTTTCATTAAGTTTATTTGATTAAAAGTTAATATAAAGTTATTTTAAATAAGTGCAGACAGATTTGCTTTATTTAGACTAGTTGACTATTGTATGTAAGTTTAAAAATGAACTAAATTATTCACTGTGTGTGAACAACCCTAATATAAGTCAATGGTCAACATCAACCAATCATCAGTCTCTTACTGCACTGACCAAAAGCCAGCACAAACTCACACTAAATACTAAGCTTATGCTAGTTATGTTAAATAAAATAACCAAACAAGTATGACAACAAGACGTTGCAGTGCCAGAAACTTGTATTATTGTCGGCTAAGTGAACGAGTCGTTCATAATGGAGATTCATTCACAAACTAATCACTCCCTTTGTTAAAATGACAAATGAAAGTAGGAGAGGGGATGTGTTTCAGAACATGGATTAAATCAAATTTAACAGGGAGAGTGGATAATACTTTCCATGCACACAGACACATGCTCTTTGTATGGATTACCCATGCTTTCACGATGTAGAAAAGTGATGTAAAATTATCATTTTCATAATTTAAAAACATATATGCATACTGACCACCGGGAAAACTTCCGAATATCGATATATGTATATATGTGTATATATCTCTGGCTCTGGATGGCAAGTCCTCTGCTGCACCTGGTCCCACTTTCATTTCAAAGGAGCGCTACCCTGTACTAAAATGGGAGCTTTATTGACGCATTCCTTCCAACAAACAACAATGGCATAGGCGACATAATGTAAATATCTATGCCTCCTGTGATTGCTAACCACTGAGCCACTGTGCTGCCTACAGTTATCTATGGGTAAAATATCCCCTTAAACAAATATTAGAGTCAACAAGAGCTATCTAGGACAACACAGTGACTCCCTGAGCAAGCTCCATAAAAGACAGCTTACAACCGAATCTGTCCCTAGAGAAGTTTCAGGATTAAAGAGAACAGACCAGCCCAAGAGGTACAGACTCTGAGAGTAGGCCTCCACTGCATGTAATTAAACATTCTTCAATGTTTTTTAAGGCACAAGGGATGAGATAGATGAATGACCCCCTCCTAATGCCCCACACATACACTTAAACTAATACAAACTCCCACAAAAACCACAAACTACTACTACGCCTCATCCAGCCGCCATCCACCTGACAAGTGACAGCCCAATCTGATTAAATGCCAGAGGAGGAGGAGTCAGTCTGGCCTCCATGACAGGCCAAAAGTGATCACCATGGAGATACATAATTACAGCTGTCAACGCGTCCTCTGTCCCGCTGACATCACCCTGATTGCTCACAGCAATAATGATAGACAAAGCTTTGCACGGTCTTGCCTTTCTCAAAACCCAATATAAGCATCCAGCTAACACGCAATGCTCACAAGCACACAACAGTGGCATTTTAATTAGGTTTTTTTTTTTTTAAAGCTACCTACTTTCTCTTTCCACCCCTCCTAGTGTATACCTCCCCCACCCCCCCTTCACGTGGACAGGCCACAAGCGCAAGTGTTATTACATGAAGCTCCCGCTGTAGCATTAATTGAAGAAAGATATGGTGGGACAGAGGCAGTAGGGGGTAGAGCACGTCCATTATCACTTGTGCCTTCAACAGGTCTCACGTTTGAAAACTGCAAATTGCAAAAACTTGCAAGGGCAAAATGTTTGACATTACTTGATCTGCAACCATATGGTGAAAACCTCCCTAAGAAGAAAAGAAGAAAATAAATGAATAAATATAGGAGGGGGGGGAAAGGTGGGAGGAGATGAGGGACAAACAAATTCAGTAAATAATTATTTAAATGGTGTAATTAACTTTTTTTTTTACTTCAAAGGGGGGAGGGGGTGTCAAGGGCTCTCTTCTTTTGGCCTCTCCTTTGTGGATGTCCTTGCCTCCTATGCTATATGTGACAGTGACAATAAACATACTAAAGATGTTAAAACTACCTCCTGCGGGATGCTTAGGGGCAAGACAAGTTCACGCTGAGTGTACACACTTCTTTTTTTCCTCTTGCTGAAGGTTGATTTGAGTTTGTTTCTTTAATTAAGTTGGACTCACATACATATTGGGGAATTAGTTCATCCATTTAATTATTTTCCAGTGCAATTAACAAAGCTCTGTCACCTTATGGTTGCTCTCTTCGGAAGTGAATGTGACCTCGGATGACAGAACGCATCAAGTCGCCTTTGCCTGTGCCCTTTAAAAACCCCAACATTTGCAGAAAACAAAAGTGTCACATTTCTTCTGTATCTACTTGAGAAACTATTCCACGGTTATATTTAGCACTGACATTGAAACTTATTTCGTTTTTTCTGCATCTCAAAACATTCAGCCTATCCCTGATGTCTTGTGGAAAAATGAAGCACAAATCGGAGGTCATGAAAACATTGTTTCTTAAAAGATAATTTTTCTGGCAACCCTATTACATTCTCTAAATCATCTGATGGAAAAAAAAGAACAAACAATTTCATAGAGGTCTTTGAGGATGTTGTAAACTTGGCTTTAAAGGAGAGAGTGTATGGAAAATTGTAGACAAGGATGTTTTCGCAGCTGCTCCTATGCTTGATGTTGAAATGTCTGCTATTAATTACATATTTACTTACAGCTGCTCGGAGGCTTAAAAGACAAGATAAGAAAAAAGCAGGAAGGGACATGACACTTATGGCCTTGTTATCACAAAACTTGACTTTGTATCATGCTGTTTTGTTTATGAAGAAGGCCTTTGTATTGTTGTGTTAAAAGAACAACAGAATAGTTTTCCTTCCTCTAACATAATTTAGTGGCTATAGTTAAAATATTTACAATTTAAAGACTTCCTAATTGTTCAACCTGATTTCACATACACAACATTATTAAATAGTACATTTATTAATGTCAAAACCTAAAATATGGACATGCTGACAGCATCTCAAATGTAAAATCGTAAAAAAAATTTAAACGTTCTGTGCAAATATTATATATGAGCACAATAATTCTAGCTGGAATTTAATAATTTACAATTAAAGTGCAATTTAGGGCTGCACGATATTAGGAAATTTTGACATTGTGATATTTTTTCCCTTGCGATATAAATACAATTTCACCAGATGACTTAAATAGCTCTAATTGCCAAGTCATTACTTTAGATTGATTGGGATGATTTTGTAGGGAAGTGAAATCTAAATATATTTTTATGTATTTTATTATATACATATATAAATATATATTATTAAATATTATGTAAAGTTATAAATAAACACAATAGAGCAAATATTACAGAAAAATAAACACGTACTTTATGGTTTTCTGAGGAGAGTCTAACAATGTTTGGGTGCAGAAATGCAATGATCAAATGTAAAACACCATTGCACAGTCTTGATCATATTTATAATTCAATTAAATTATTCTTTATTAAACATATTTATGTGTTAATAAAATGCTTTAAACTCTCTTAAAATATTCACAAAGTCACAGGCCATAAAACATTTGTAGGTGATACATTTTAATCTATTATGGATTAATTCTGCAGTGTCTCCACAAATCTCATAAGCCTAACTCAACATTGCATATCTTGCAATGTGACCATTGTGGACACACACATTACAATATCAATGCTCAAACGATATATCGTGCAGCCCTAGTGAAATTTGTAAATTTTTTAACTAATGAGTAAATATATTTCTATAACCGCAGTACCTATAAAGTACTGTAACTATTATAATGGGGTAATAAATCAAAATCGTTTGCTGACTTTAACCTCTATTAAAAAAAAAAAAACATTGCTTTTGATTGTTTTTAGACTGTAATGTTACACATGTAAACATGTAATGTATTGATATGTTTTTTGTAAATAATGTACAGTATATCAAAGCCAACATGGTTGCATTTACTATATTTGTTTTCTTTATCTTTCAAGTCGACATGAAGCAGAAGTGCTGCAGTCTTTTATCTCAGTAGGATGACATGCTTCTAACTGAAATAAAATATTGAGTAGAGGGTGGGGCTTTGTGTTTGCTCTCCTCATCTTATCTTTTAATTGGCTAAGCATATCTCATCCAAGTTATCAAATTGATCGTAATTAGAGAATTATTAATAAAGATTACCAAAAAACAAACTGTTTGTGCTTTTTAGTGGATTAACTTGCATAGATTAATTGTTTATCTTATAACTATCAGTGTGAGCTAGCAAAATAAACATAGCAAAATTTCAATTCATGTGGACTTAAGTGGTTATGGGCAAAATGTAATTTTTTTATTTGATTTTATCAGTAACGATATAACACCTAACATTGCCCAACTATATTATATATATATATATATTAATTATAATATATTAGATGTTGTCAATACACTACTTGACCTCTGGTTGATCATTTGTAAAAGTGGCAGAAGGTAGATTTGTCTGATAAATCTGTTGCACTGCATCCCGATCATTATGAATACTGCAAATACCTATTGGAATCTGCATGGACCCAAGATTGTTATAGAAATCAGTCAAGTTTGATGAAGAAGAAATCATGGTTTGGGGTTACATTCGGTGCGGGGGTGTGCAAGAGTTCTCCATCTGCAGATCTGCATGGCAACATCAACAACCTGAGGTATCAAGACATTTGTGCTGCCTTTTACATTACAAACCAGAGAAGGCAAATTCTTTAGCAGGATAGCGCTCCTTATCATACTTTAACCTCCACATCAAAATTCCTGAAAGCATAGAAGATCAAGGGGCTCCAGGATTAGCCAGCCCAGTACCCAGGCATGAACATTATTGAGCATGTCTGGGGTAAGATGAAGGAGGAGGTATTGGGGATGAGTCCAAAGAATCTTGATGAACTCTGGGAGTCCTGCAAGAACGCTTTCTTTGCCATTCCAGATTGTGTTTTAATGAGTTATTTGAGTCATTGCAGAGATGTATGGGTATAGTCCTCCAAGCTCATAGGAGTCATACACAATATTAATTCTTTTTCCACTGCACCATGACTATATTCTACTGTACATTATTTCTGTGACAAGACTTTTGTCTAAGCAAAGTCAGACCTTACTGTTCTACTTAAACTATAAATAAATAAAGGTATGATCATATTTTATTTTGGTAAAATAAGCAGAATCTAGAGGCCTTTGCCTTACATCTAAGCCACTTCTGACACCAAATGATCAACTAGAAGTCAAATTATTATCCTAAAACTTGGATAGGCCACAAGACCTTTGTCAGGTAGTGAACGTTAAAAGTGTAAAAGTGTATCACAGACCTAGAAAAAATGTAAAGCTCATCAAGAAAATAAAATTGACCAGATTAGCATCTGCTCTGATGACCTATGACTTACTGCATTAACATAAATCAGATGAGCTCAGTCAGGGTTCTATGAAGTCACACACAGGAAATGCTGCACATACCAATGGAAAACGGCCTGTATGTTATTGTGTGTTGGAGAGGGAGGCAGCAATGCCATTAACTAGCAGGTAGAACTTGTGGCCCCTTTAGGCAGAGCTCCTGACACTCAGGGAACAGTGTCGGCACATTTGCAGGGATCCTGAGAGGAAGTAGAAAGCGGAGGAAACATTAACTGTTAAATAAAACACAGGAAGCAGGGTTAACTGCCACTCCTTAGAGCTAAAGCCATTGGCGGGGTCTATTTTTTGCCCAATTATCCTTGGTTAACAGGATTAATTACCGCTACTGTTTTTCTTTTCGCTCCCTTTCAGTCAGCGACTAATAAATCTACAACTAGCTCTCACAGGCTGAGAAGGCCATCATAATTAGCATAACAAGTCACAAAATCATTACAGGCCTAAATTGCTTACAGAGACAATCAGCATCTTGAGGCCTGCAGGATGTAGTAAGGACCTGTTTTGGGAACAAGAGGGCCTTTTAATTGAATAAAAATGTTGTGGTGGTCCTAACAGCTAAACCCCATTAGGAGGTGGAGCAAGAGGACTGATTGACACAGACTTCAGTCATCAGCCACGCCCACTTCACACAAGAGGCTCTATTAGCAGCAGATGGAGAGTGTGCATGAAAAAGTGAGAAACCGAGTTTGTATGTTTGTGTGTGAGTGTATGTGTAAGAGAGTGTGTGTGTGTGTGTGTGTGTGTGTATGTGTGTGTGTGTGTGTGTGTGTGTGTGTGTGACTATTCATTCCTCTGCCAACTTATTTGTCATTTTACTCAAATACAAATGCTAAATTGCAGTTTTGTCATCTGTTCTCTTTTATATCTAATGGACCCCAGTAACTTACATGAACAAATCTGTCTTAAATATGAAATATGATGCTGACATAAATGTTAACATCTTTGTGGTGTTACTTTGTTTAGATGTGCGGTCGCCCTAAAATGTCACTGATTGTAGTATTAACTTTAAATATGCCATATAATGAAAATCTAGATATACCTAAGGCAAAGCTGAGTATTTAGTACATGGAAAATTGCATACCATGAGCCTCAAACACCATTCTTTCCTCATTGTCAATTTAAATCTCATGAGTGTAAAAT
Organism: Danio rerio; assembly: GCF_052040795.2. NCBI lineage: Eukaryota > Metazoa > Chordata > Actinopteri > Cypriniformes > Danionidae > Danio > Danio rerio. The sequence goes on along the minus strand of NC_141029.1, from coordinate 33,231,949 downwards.
CCTAGTGAAAAACAGGCCAACACAACATAGACTTCGATGTTCCACAAGAAAATCATTCATCTGAACAGCCCAGCATTTAATTGGCTGCAACGATTCCTAATTATATTACAACAACATTTAAGTTTATCTAAGCTTTTATTATACTAACAATGTATATGTGTCTCTTATTTTGAAAAAGAGACCTGCATTAAAGAGCTCTCAAACAATGCAACCATTAATGAAGAATCTCACCTCATCGCAGCTTGGAGTGAAAAAAAAGGGAAAGATTAATTACAAATTTACTCAGTGTCCACCGAGAAGAGGCATAAGTCATGTTTTACTGTATTTTTTGTTGATTTAATATATATATATTTAACGTATGTTGTTTTTTATGTACACTCACCGGCCACTTTATTAGGTATCACATCCTAAAGGTGCTCTATTGAACTGAATTCTGGTGACTGTGGAGGCCATTTGAGTACTGTGAACTCATTGTTATGTTAAAGAAACCAGTCTGAGATGATTCGTGCTTTATGACATGGCACGTTATCCTGCTGGAAGTAGCCATCGGAAGATGGGTACAGGGTGGTCATAAAGGGGTGGACATGGTCAGCAACAATACTCAACAATACATGCCTGTGGCATGATGCTCAATTGGTACTAATGGGACCAAAGTGTGCCAAAAAATGAATAAATAAAAAGAAATAAAAATCGCCCCACACCATTACCAGCCTGAACCGTTGATACAAGGCAGGATGAATCCATGTTTTTATGTTGATAATGCCAAATTCTGACCTTACCATCCGAATGTCGCAGCAGAAATCGAGACTCATCAGATCAGGCAATGTTTTTCCAATCTTCTATTGTCAAATTTTGGTGACCCTGTGCGAATTCTAACCTCAGTTTCCTGTTCCTAGCTGACAGGAGTGGCACTCGGTGTGGTCTTCTGCTGCTGTAGCCCATCTGCCTCAAGGTTGGATGTGTTGTGCGTTCAAAGATGCTTTTCTGCATACCTCAGTTGTAATGAGTCGTTATTTGATTTACTGTTGCCTTTCTATCAGCTTGAACCAGTCTTGCCATTCTCCTCTGACATCAACAAGACATTTGCACTCACAAAACTGCTGCCTACTGTAAATTGTTCTATTTCAGACCATTCTCTGTAAACCCTAGAGATGATTGTGCGTAGAAATCCCAGTAGATCAGCAGTTTCTGAAATACTCTGACCAGCCCGTCTGGGACAAACAACCATGCCACATTCAAAGTCACTTAAGTTATCTTTCTTCCCCATTCTGATGCTCGGTTTGAACTGCAGCAGATCGTCTTGACCATGTCTACATGCCTAAATGCATTGAGTTGCTGCCATATGATTGGCTGATTAGAAATTTGCGTTAATGAGCAGTTGGATAGATGTACCCAATAAAGTAGCCAGTGAGTGTATATGATATATGATTTTATGTATATTGTGAATTTCGCAGTGTGTGTTTGCAATGAGGCGACATGTTCATTGCATGTTTAAGCATGGTGTCATATCACTCAGCTCTTACTGTGATTTTTCTAAAGTGAAAGAATGCCAATACACACATGTCTAAATACATCTCTGCTGACAATTAAAACTTTAGGTGAAAAGATAACAAGGAATCTACTCAATTTGCTCAAATATATCTTGACAACAATTTAAAGCATGATTATTTAGCATGTGTATATTTCAGTGCAGTGGCGTAGCGCAAAATGCGGAGGCCCCCCTGCAGGGATCACCGACGGGGCCCCCAGTTGAAGAGGGGGGGAGATTGGCGGGGATATACACATATACACATAGATATAGATATACACATATATCTATGATCGGGAGTTTTCCTGGATGTTAGTATGCAGTTTTTTTTAATTATGAAAATTTTTATTTGACATCACTTTTCTACATTGATGGATCACTTATCGCACGGGCATTCCTGACGAAAAGCTTGTGTTTGTGTGTATGAAAATGTACAATTCACTCTCCCTGTTAAATTTGATCTAATCATGTCCTGAAACACAGCTCCTCTCCTGCTTTCACTTCTCATACTGACGGAGGGAGCGATTCGTATGTGAATGAATCTCCGTTATGAACGACTCCTTCACTAGCCGACAATAATACAAGTTTCTGGCACCACAGCATCTCTTTGTCATATTTCTTTTGCATTGTTTGCTGATTTATTCAACAAACCTAGCATAAACCGAGTGTTTAGTGCGAGTTGGTGCTACTTTGCCTTATGGTGAATGCAGTAAGTGACTATTATTATCAATAACGTGACCTGTTTAGCACAAATTTCATAACATACAAAAACGTAAAAAACTTAATCCTATGAAATGTTCTGCCTTTGTGCTTTGTTTTCTTTGTTTGCTCGTTACTACACTCGTAGACAGCGCTTAAGTCCAGCATCTTCACGTAATAACACTGTCTTGACTAGTGCGGTTGAATGACATTTGTCCTGGGAGCACTGTACCAATGTGGCGGCGCTATAGACGCATGCTCAGGGTCCCTATGCGATACCTAGTGTATATATCTATGTCACAAATTGAGGAGCGGGGAAAGGAGGCGGAGTGGCGTGACAACGCGGGGAATCCTTCACAAACTGAGGAGCGATCACAAACCGAAAGTGGCGAGAGCGTCAAAGTAGCCAGAAGTCATTCATTTTTTAACGAGAACCGGCGGCGAGAAACAGCGGCGGGTCTTCATTGGCCATGACGCGGTTCGGCGGCAAGCAATCAGAATGAAGTAGTCCACCGCTTGAGCGGAGTTCAGAGAACACAGACCTGTAAACTTTGGTTCCGACCACAGTTGTTCCCAAGAGTTTGATTATTGCGATTCCTGGATTTTCAATTATTAAAAATCGCGACGACGTGGGGCCCCCTAATCACGCGGGGCCCCCCCGCGGTGCGTGCCCTGCGGGCCCGTCCGCTACGCCACTGTTTCAGTGTACATTATGCTGTGTGTGTGCGAGCATCAGGTACCGACACAAGCTATGAGCATCAAAGCAGAGCTCATTAATATTCACAACCATTTCAAAAATGGTCAAAATTATCTTTTCATTCGAAGGGTAATTCATAAGATTGTAAATGAGCATACAAAATAGTTTCTGTAGAATGTATGCACTAACCTAAGCTACCTACCCACTATGTAGCTATAAGAGAACAATTTAACACATTGAATTAGTGTGTGCAACTGTATGTTCTCAAACTCTATGAACTTTATGGCAACTTTAACAGATTTGCACTACATTCCAATGTTTCACGTTTCTAATTACCTTAATTAATTCTAATCATTCAAACTTAAAGGCTAAAATTACTTCTAAAAACCTTTACTACATATAATACCATCTCCCCTTATAAGCCTGCATGAGGTGGTAATATGGATGACTGATTCACATTTCTGTCGCTACTGGATTCTGTAACCATACTTCAAAGTGATCACTGGTCTCTTTGAGGCTTCTTCCAAAAGTCTCTTTGTTTTATACAACTTTTTAGAGACAACCTTCCCTAGGCAGCGCTTGGGTGGTTTGACTCACTTCCATTTAAAATCAACAATGCCCACTGGGACTTTCAAACACTTTACTGTTGGTTTGTAGTCTTTTTTGTATCCGTTTTGGGTTTTCTCAATAATTTTGAAATGTGAGTTTGAAGGACATAAATGTGTTCCCATTGCAGCAAGTGTGCAAACCCAGCCGCTACTGCTACAGTACACAAGAATAAAACAAATCAAACAAAACTGTAACATTAATAGGATAATTCAATTAAAGAAGAAAAAACACAGGCTTCGTAAAATATATATTTTTACATGATTCAGAACTAAATGAAGATCTAACTTATGACCTTAATGAATGAATGCTAAAATTATAGTTGCTACTTGATTACATTTTTCACAGAAGCCTAATTATAAAAATATTCAGGCTAATTTATTCAAAACATATCATTAATCTTTGAAAATGATTGTCCTTTGGCATCAATTTATCTTTATTACCTTTGAAAATATTAATATTTACAATGCTTATAAAGACGGACAATCAATAGAAAGTAGACATTTTTAAATGAAAGAGGATAATAAAAGGCAGAAAATGCTTTTGATTTTTGAGCATGCTGGAAGGGTTGCTTATAATGACACAGTGAACAGCACATCACATATGCAACTATGTTACAGCTGTTTGTTTGACAGCTTCCATCATTTTCTACAGACCAGCCCATGTTAACCTATTAAATTTTATGACTCTATTAAGAGCCCAAGTAAGCCAGTCTGATGGCCATTAATTTCCCTCATAATATTTTAATAGCATATAAAAATATCTTATAGCTTCACAAAGCCAAATAATTTAATTGCTAGTTAAGTTGCTAACTATTTGAAAAATAAATTAATAAATAAAATATTTAGAATATTTGTCTGCATACTACATTATGTGTCTTAAAGAAACAATTCTACAAAAAATGTTAATTGCTCAACCCTGAGACACCTGACTGTTATCTTAAGTAGTATAATTGGCCTTGGCAATTCATAAAGTGCAAGTAAATGGCAGTCTTGTGCTAGTTACTGAAAAATAGTAACTAGTTACAGTTACTTCATTCAAATAGTAACTCAATTACTGTATCGCTTGTTTACACCAAAAAGTAATGCATTACTGTAAAAAGTCATTTTTAAATTATTTTTAAAATAAACATTTTTAATGCTTCTGTTAATGCACCTATAAATGTCACTTCAGCGCTGCATGGAGAATACACTGTTGATCAACATCACAGTTTAAATTAATTTGCATTCTCACAACTTAAACACAAACGTGCTATGCCAACAACAATGGAAATTAAGCTGTGTATATTCAAAGTGCAAAATCTGCTGTTGTGTACTGCTGTAAAAATATTTAAAACAAAACAAAAAATAAAAATTAACAGCAATACAACACTATGCATTTTTAATAACGTGTTCTAAAATATAACAGAAATGTGTCACTGTGTGTACTAAACTAATCAATTTTGTTATACAGATAACAAATATGTGCTTATTAATTTGAAACAACAAACATAGTAGTATTAGTAATAGTCATTAATACCAAAAAAGTTAATATTCTCTCCATCTCTCGTGCACGCATACTTGGTCTGTCTCGCATGCACCCGGTCTCTCTTATGTGCACACTTGGTGTACCTTATGTGCATTTGGTCTTTCTGCTTTCGCTTATCTTTTGTCTAGTAAATCCCAGATTTGTGCCAAACTTCTATCTGTCAGCAGGTGGCGCTATGATTGTGACTCAATATTGGCATGAGAGTGTCTTCAGGAAAGTAATCTCATCGAACCTTTGAGTTTTCAGGCATATCTTACATTGTGTGCCCAAGTTATAAGTACTTCCTCCTCCATGACAATCTGCCACTGACGCTGCCTTTGGCGAAAACTCTAGATCTTCACGGTTTCACATCACAAAGGCCTTTGGATTATACTGATTATACTAACTTGGATTTTATCTGAATTGGATTATGATATTATCTTAAACGTGTGAATTTTGAGGTAGATTGGACAATGCATGCCTGAGTTATAAAAACTTCCTGTTCGTTGCGAAACATCAAAGTTTGTGAGGCAGCCAATCTTCACAATTTAACGTCGCCAAGGCTTTTAAATGACAATACCCAATTTTGGTGTTGATCAGATAATATCCCTAGGAGAGGTTTGTTAAAATATAACACCTGAAAATGGCAAAAAAAAAAAAAACACTTTTAGGCAGAGGAAGCATCCAACGAAAATATCCGACTTTGAGAATATCCGGGTTTGAGATTTCACTCCAAGAGACTTTTTTTTTTTAGATATTGGGATGTTTGATGTGTGTCCCAATTTTGAAATGTGTGCTCGGGAGCCACTCTGTCAAATGGGCATAGGTTCCGTTGCCATTTTGCCACACCCACTTCTGACACCTATAACATGAAAAAGAAGAAGAGACAGAGCATTTCCAATAAAGCCTAGACACCGTAAATGCTCGATCCCTAATTAATATTCAAAAATAAAATAGAATAAAAAACAACAGCGTACATAACAATAAAGATTCAGTTCTTAAACCAGCCTTATCATAAACCATATCAGCACATTCCACCAGCGCTACTTCTCTTCTGGTGACAGACTGGCTGGTCTGTGGCCGAGCTGACTGCAGGCGGCCCGTGCCAAATCTAACACTATCGAGTCTGGGAAAGGACATGACGCAGCCAGCAGCTGCCAACCAGTTTAGCTCTAGCCTCCTCCATTCGCCTCCTTTCACTAACCTGTCCTGACAAGTAACCAGATTAGCGTAGTCTTCCATCAGTGCAGGGGAGCAAAAAGAACAGATGGATCTTCCTGTTTTGCTCCCCCCTCGGCTCCGAGCTCACCACCGCAGTGCTTAGCTCGCACAAAGGCTGGGGCCCGGCCCCGTCGCAATCGATGTGCTATGAGTTAATTGTTGCTAACAGCTTTGCATAATGCTGTTTGGGGAATACTGATCTCCGTCTTCATATTCTCCTTTCCTCCTGTCTTCTCCTCACAAACCAGGGAAACTGGAGGACACATTTAGCCGAATGGCCTTCTTTGAAGGATATCCCATACCTGGATGATCTCAGAGCCCTAACTCTATCCCATTTCTGTATATCCATTGACATCCATTGCAATTGTTGATGCAATGACCCAAAAATGATGCATGTACATCAAATGAGACACGGCAATGCCAAGGAAATAATTGAATAGATAATGTCAGAGGTGGAAAAAACGGAGGAAAAGAGAGCAGACGGAGAAAACAAACTGCAATTTATAACACTTGTCATCTGCCGGGAAAAAACTGAGCTTGTCTTTTTACAGTTTCTCTGGTATGTATCACTAAGTTTGCTCAAGTGAGCAGATGGGCGCACTAATTAGCTCAGTTCATGCCGCAAGTTTGTTTATAAAGAGAGAATGGGAAGCAGACATTTTGACACATTTTATTAACATATCATACCTTAAAGCGAAGCCTCCTGATACCCAGAAGGCTTTTTTTGTGTTTTTCGTTTATGCATACACAAACACACATGCACACGGCCACTCCACCAAACACACAAGTGCATGCACACACATACAGTATATATGCACAGAGGAGTATATATGCACTAACAACAAATCTAGCAACTAACCTTCAGGTTAAAGGAAAGTTAAATATAAAATATGGGAATCCTGCTGTATGCAATTTTTCCACCAATATAAGCCACCAATATTTTATTATTTGCTTTAAGAGCATTCCAACATTACCTGAGAATTGAAACCTTGAAACTGGTGTTGCTAGCTATGTGTTCTACCAGTCTGTGTGACATAAAATTTGCACCTGCCCATCCTTCCCTCTCCGTCCCCGCTCAGCGTGTGCACATGGAGGAGATGTCGTCACTGGCAGAGGAGCAGAGAGGAAAGCATGGAGTGAGTCTTTCTGCAAGGCTGGGGGATTCCTGCACGCTGTCATATCTGTGTCACCCAGAATCCCCACTGTGTCTCACTCGCACGCTCTTGCTCTGACCAGCCTGCTCTGACTAAACAGATGACATGGTTTAGTAGTACAGTATCTCACTTCTAGAGCTTTGCACATTAATTACAGTCTTGGACAGAGTATTTTCAGATATGATGCAATAACACCAGAACACTGTGTTAAGCCATGCTGCCTTTAATTTTTAAGTTGAATCAAATTAACTTTTGAAGTCATTTCAACTAGGCATGGGACGATAACCTTTTTTAAAGGTTTTAAAACCACCAGAATTTTCTGCTATACCATTCTTATATGTAAGATTTTTAAAAGTTTTTTATATTTTGTTTTTTTAGTACAACAGTATCTCCAGCAGAAAAGCAATAAATCAGTGAATCATTGATCCTGACATGTTTTCTGTTCCAAAATATTTTAATGTTTCTCAAAATAAAATGTATTGTGTTCAAAAAGGGAAAAGTTGTTGTTTTTTACCCAGACATTTTTAAAAAACATATTTTAGATTAGTAATCACAATACCGTGAAATTTTTTATTTAAGGTTATCATTCCATCAGAAACCACCAGCAACTCACATCAATTAACCACCAACACAGGCAACCAAGAAATACATGCTTCAGCCTACATTTTTCTAAAAGCACAAAAGCATACTTCTGCACATGTTTGACTGCAGTTTAGGTAAATAGAACAGCACAGGGCAGTATGACATTAGTAAACAACTTTCACTATTTTATTGGCCAACATTTTGTATTTGCTGTAAAATATGCTGGGTTCTACATAATTCCTTTATGTCATCAATACACAAATCTTTTAAGTTTACTTTATTTATACTTAACAAAATTAAGTGGGTTGAACAATACACTTAAGTTATCCCCCAAAAAAGCTCAAGAATTGTGTCGACTCAACCTATTTTATAGGCAGTTTGATCAACCAGTAAAAATCATTTTGTAAGATTATCACCATGTTTTGCCCAAAATAACATTAAACCCAGAAATATATATATATTTTAATTAACTAATAACTTATGAACTGTTAAGAAAACATTCAACTCTTCATCATTTAGTTAACACGTTCAAAATGTTAACGTGACTATTTTTTGTTTATGACTGAGACCAGTTTCTCTGGAATAGCTTTTGAAGTTTTCTTTCACTTAAAATAAGGTATAAAGAGCAGATCCACCAAACAACATACAGCAAAAACACAGCTTCGGTCATGGTGTCAATCATTATCCAGTTCTTGATATTTTGAATGCCGCTATTGAATTTATATGAGGTAACAGTAGCTATGTTTCAATTCACCTATTTTTGGAGATCGCATAAAAAATCTTGGTGGAAACAGCAAGATGTGCGTAAGTTTTGAAACTGCACATAGAAAACGTATGCGCATAACTGAGTAGGATAAACTTTTTATTCGATAAGAAAGGATTTGCATAAACTACGATGGACACACTTATACCCAACAAATTCCGGTATGCGCATTAAAAAAAGGTCATGTGATTTTGAGAAGATCAAAATGCCAGCAGACTGACAGCATTGTAAACCATCTGAAATATTGTTTTAGCCATTCTAAAACGCCTCAACCGTTTCAGTGTTAGGGTTATTATATATTAATATTGTATTATTATTATATCAATGACCTTCAGAATTGTTAAGAGCATCTGTGTTCCACGACTCATGCCTTCCAACGTCAACGTCACCATGTGTTCACTGCGTGTTGGCATTGTCTTCTGAGGTGCAAGAAATGTATTAAATAAAGAAAAGATTCACGCAGCTTCTTATACCGCAGCATATTCCATTTTTACTTTTGATAGTTGACGCCAGTTAACCAGAAATTGATGATTTTGTTCTCTTTGACTACTTGGATGGAAACGCTCCGTTATTTGCATGTAATATATGCAATATTTCAGTTTTGCACATAAATTTAATTTGCATCTTTGGATGGAAACATAGCTACTTTGTTTGTAATTGAAGGTTTACAGGGTTTTCACTATATATTTTTATTCAATTCCCGTTTATTTGTATAGCGCCTTATACAATAATTATTGTTTCATAGCAGCTTGACAAAAGGCGCACATTATTGCTTTACAATCAAAACTCGACAAGTTAATGTTTTTACTTAGTTACCATAACTTTAATTTTTAATGACACAACACAGACTATAATTGTAGTTTTGGGATAATTATCGCTAAATGATTGATTTGTTAATATGAAGATAAATAAAACTAAGCTTCAATTTGTTTACACATGCAAAACTCATCCAAAAAAATTGCCATGAACATGCGCACTGTTTATAACCCCTATAGATCCCTATAGACCAACATTAAGTTTAACAAGTACTGTAGATGTACAATGAATATAGACTATAAAAAAATGACATTCAATGATAATGAAAAAAAACAATATAATATTTAAGGTCAATTTAAGGTCTATTCTATTATTCGCTTGGTTGCAACAACAACAAAACTTTTAATCATCTCAATGTTCAGGCTTTTCTTAGCAATGCAATTATGATTTGATTGGTTAATTAATTGCATATTTACTTTGAAACACTTTACAACTTAATAGATATAACAGATATGTCTTTATGAATGCTGTTTATTAAAGTGATTTTATTTGAACATCTTTCTTTAAGCATCATTGAGGGCTTTGATGCCTCTGCTGCATGCTGTTGCATTTGCTGGTCATGCAGAATACGTTTCCCTTACAGTCATTACACTGTAGTGCTGACCAATCACAGAGCAGCAGCATCAAAATTGTGCTGAGAGAGGTGAAGCCAGGGTCGTAGGTATATATATCAACCTGTTTCATCATCCTCTGTTTTGAATTACATCCCTGCTCCATTGTTTATGAAGGATGAGGAAAGACTGAGTTTACTTGAATTGATTACAGACAATACAACAATTGATTGAAACAGAATTCAAACAATAGTTGGATAGGTGAAAAACTGAACAAAAAAATTTATTTATCAAAACATCTAGCAACTTTCTTAACTCAAAAAGCATGATCACCTCTTTAAAAAAAGAATAAAAAATAAAAGAAAGTAGTATTGATTATTTCCCAAAGATGTAAGGGAAATCAAATCTAAATGTGACATGTTACACCTCTGCTAAACAAGATGTGACATGCTACGCCTCTGCCAAACATGATGTAACTACATGTAATGCCAAATGCAGCTCAAGAGAAAAGAAAAGGTTTTCTAACCAGAGTTCAAAATTGTACAGCCAAAAATGTTCATATTTTTTATAAAATATCTATCATTTTTGTAAAACCAAAAACACAATTATGTATCCTTAAACAACCTTAATGTCTGTATTCCTGGGGAATTACTTAAATCCTAAGTGTCTTGAGAAACATTCATGCTCTTTTTTTTAACTCAAGTGAAGTGGTTATGAAGAAAAGTAATTATGGTTACTCTATTTTTGAAAGATTACATTAATAATCTTAACTAATTTTAAGGTTTACCGCAGTTTGGAAACGTCAAGATTTTTAAACAGCTGCTACATTGTTTGTTACACTGTTCATACATTATATAAAAGTTTTTTACTTACTATTTTAATTAGTTTTTCAGGGCAACAGCATCGCCTGCAGAAATTGACCCTCCATATCAAAAGCTATTTGGAAACCTTATCGATAACAAATCAACATCCAAACATGCTACAGACCTGAACAGTGCAGTGGTTTACTTTATATCCAAAGAAATGAAAGATATCCAAACACTATTCCAAAGAAACATTTTAAAATCTGTGTTTTTGAAACTAATAAAGACAGCAGACGTCAATGATTTGGTTTAATTATTTAGCCTCACATGTTCACTATTCCAAAACATTTAAAATGTTTCTCAAAATAAAATATTTGTGTTTAATGTGGAAAAAAGTTGTTGTTTTTTTACCCAGACATTTAAAAATAATAGTTTTTAGATCAGTATTCACAATAACGTAAAACCGTGATATTTATCCAAGTTTATCGAACTATTAAAACCGGCCCATGCCTACATAAGACCACATTGTCACAAAGTAATGAGCAATTCCAGCGTTATGGATGTGAATTCTGCATTCATCTGTTTATATTTTCCAAATCTACTAAATACAGAGTTATGGGATCAGAAAAATATCAATCTGTAAACATTTTGTATATTTTAAATAGTGAAAGTAAACATGTGTTATGGATGTGACCAATAAAGTTAGTGAGTTTACAGTATACAAAATACTTCGTAGAAACACTGTGAATTAAATTGCACAACTCAAAAGAAACAATATATGCTAATATGAAGGATAAGAGTTGGCTCACTACAGAATGAAAATTATTTATTTTATTTTATTTGACATTTTTGCATTTGAGGAAAAAGCTTAGGGATATGACAGATGTGAAATTGCCATTGCAATCTCACAGCAATTCATAACTTTTTGATTTAGTGGCTAGTTTGTATGAATTCTATGATCTAATTCATACAATTTAGTACTATTTGCTCATCACCCAATGACAATTGGGGTTAGGGGTGGGGTTAAGTGCCACGACTCCTTTTTAAAATCGTATGACTGAACTCGTATGAATTTGTACGAATTAGCCACTAAACTGACAAAATGTAAAATACTTAAGTTTCCTTTTGAGAACAGGCTGAAATTGACACTTTTATGACATTGGTAAATCAAATATAATTGTTTGAAAACACTGACAGATATATTTTTGAGCATTTTTACAGTACTGTAAAATACAAGTCTACACAAAACACGTAAAAGTGTTTTGCTATTTTGTTGAAAACTAATTTTTTTCATGGCATGCAAGGTTGACATTTGCATGGAATTGCACTATTGCAATGAAATTACTATTTCAAAGATCATTAAACAGTTATTGATGAAAAACACAAAATTACAAATTACGAAGAAATCAATAACTGATTTAGTCGTTGTATATATTGACTATAAAACTATTTTCTGAATGCAACTTTAAAATACAGTAGCAAACTGCATAACTGCCCTAGTAGGCCTATGACGATCTTTTTTTTTGTGATATGTTATACAGCACCAAAATGTACTGGGATAAATTATATTATTGATTTTAAGACCATTTTGACACTATAATAGCATCATAATGCAAAGTACACAATTCCAAAGAACACATTATATTTTATTCTTAGGAATATTTCATGAAATATAAACTATATGATAATTAGACATTTGAATTATTATATCCTAAACAAATAAGTAATAATAATAATAAATGTAAACAAATAAGTGCAAAGTAGAAAGCACTAGAAAAAAGTCATCAATCTATAATCATTTGTCAGGCACCCGTGAAAATATACTATAGTAATTTATAGTAAATTTAACTATACTGACAATTACACCTCCAATAGAGATAGATGGCTTGAAATGTTTTTTTATGTACAGGCGATACATATTGCTGATTGAGGTCATGTCAAGAAAGTAGTAAAAGTTTGCATAACCAATGATTGATCTTATCCACCCGAGACCCAAACATAAGTAAATATGCAGCCTGTTTTTTACCTGACCCCTGTATCAACGGCAGCACCCACAGATATAACTGAGAAATTATGTGCTCCTATTGCTCAGTGTCATCCATGTGATGGAACTCATTGTGAAGAACGAGAAAACATTAAACACTCTAGAGACTTTCTGCGATGGTGTCGTAAGACGTTGCAGGCATGATATTGGTTGTCATGAACTATGCCACATTACACGAGAAGAAACGATTGAATCTTGATGCCCATTTACTGTTTATGACTCCCATGACACCCTACATCAAGGAAATAGTGCAGAAATTGTGAAAAAATCGTGTAATCTGAGCAGCTCTTGAAGGATAACTAAAACATGTACAAAACATGTACTTGTCAAATTGTGATATTCATTGCCATGGTTACGTGGCATTGTTACAGGGGTGGGTGGAGAGAAATGCTTCATGCACTTTTGTAGTTTTGAGAGCAACAACTGTGTAGGTTTTAAAAAGGTAATTGAATGAAGCAAAAAATATATCATTTAAATATGAGACACATTTGACTTTTATATTCAATGGCAATGTATGCGATTGATCTTGCTAAGCTGTGTATCTTTTATCCAATACATTGTGAAAGCAACTCAGTGCGTTTAATTTCACATAACGTTTTAAGGCCATCATCGATTTCAAACTCGGCTGTTGTGGATAATAAATGCAGCCATAAACAAACATCATGGCTTCCTTTGAGCTGCTCATTTGCTTTGAGTGCAACAAGTTGAGCTCTTCATCTTTCAGCAGGGGAGACTACACATGATGTGAATGGCTTAGATGATGATGAAAATGAAAGATTTAGAGACATGCGAGCATTACTGGAGTTTAATGAGATATGTAACTTTACTTTGCAGGGTCTCTAGACATTTTGTCGGATGTGATTAATGGGAATCCTTAGCAGAGCTTGATTCTGGTGTCTCAGCATATGCAGCAAGATTTATTTGAAATAACACAAGATAACTTTAGTTAAATAGTAAAAATGACACCCGCTCCGGCCTTACCACTATAAAAAAAAAACCTTGCCTTTAACTGATTTTACTCCAACCAACCTCATAATGGATCTATTACTGAACAGATACTTTGAAATTTTGAATACTAAAAGTGAGCTCAAATTTGCTAATTTCACAAGCAAACCGTTTGCATGTACAGTAGGATCCTTTCGCACTGACACAAAAAACAAACTTAAATGACAAAATTTATGTTAAAACTCACCAAACAACAGTAATTATATATTGTAGTTAAACCACTCACATATATATGAATAAAATGAAAATGACTTCTAAGTTTTAGGAACAACAAATAATAACTTGATTTCTACATTTAGTATCAGTAGTGGCTCATATGAAAGGCAAAGGCCTTTAGATTACGCTTACTGTATATTACCAAAATAAAATATGATCATCCCTTGATTTTCAATTATTTAATTAGGACAGTAAGGTCTCACTTCGCTTAGACAAAAGTCTTGTCACTTAACAGAAATAATGTTCAGTATAGAATATAAAGTCAGAGTGCAGTGGAAAAAGAATTAAAGAGCCCATATTATATATGAAATAGGGTCATATCTTGGTTGTAAGGGTCTCCAACAACAGTCTAATATGCATGCAAGGTCAAAAAAACACTTTCATGGTCTTATAATCTGCATTTATTTTTACCTAATTATCCCAGCGACTCCCGTATGAATCGTCCAGTGATTCATTTGTTCCCAAACCCCTCCTTAGCGCGAAGCTAATCTGCGCTGATTGGACCAATGACAGCCTGTTGCGATTGGTCGACTGCCTTCAGTCAGAGAGTGAAAAGCCAAACAGCTAATCAGCAATATAAAAGTAATCACAGTTCATACACGCTCGATAGTGTAGGCGTGGATTTTAGCTGCCAGTGGGTCAATGTAAATACAGACTATGGACTTGAAAATTCAGACGACTAACTATTTTATTGAGCAAAAACTCCAAAAACAGTTGAGGAGATCTCCTAGCTTCTCACTCTGCTCTTTTCACAGACACACACACACATATTGCACACACACACACGCACTTAACCCTGCTCCGGACGACAACGCGCGCACGCACGCACACACACACACACACACCTCCGGACGACAGCGCGCGCACACGCACAAACAGACACAGACACACACACTTCCCCTCGTCCACGGAGCTCCGTTAACAAAGCAGCACGCGTCGCGTTTTTAACGTGACTTTGCACGCCATAAGATAATATAGCCAGTTAACCTGATACAGTACACTCGGTTACAAGTAACAAATCACAACTAAATACATTTGCAAGCTAGAGTAAACGAGGCAACTTTAATCGCACGTACTTACACTTGAGAAATGGAGGAAGAAAAATCCATCCTGACATCCAGCAGTAAGTTACTCTTTACTGATCCTTCCTTTAACAAACGCTGATGAAGTATTCTTTGTAGCATGTAGTTTCCAGAAGTTTCCAGTAGTTTCCAACTGCTTGGCTATAATGCTGAGGTTTCATCTTTGGGTAGAGACTCAATATATCTATCTGCAGTGTGACTTCAATCGACCGGCATGTTTGTGTGTGCGTATGTTTGTGGGTGTGTGTGTGTGTGTCTGGGTTTCTGCGTCAGAGGGCGGGGCCTCAGGTTTGAAATCTCCCGGGTTTGCGCGTGCACGTGAATAACTTGGTTTCGTTCGTACGTCATGGCGAAACACCTAATGAATCGGTATCAAGGCGACTCGTTTGAAGCACTATGAGTCGACTCTTTTATAGATAAATCAACAATTTTAAACACTGTATTCTTACAGATTTAAGCCTTAGCTGGATACTTTACTTCACTTAGAGCTGTGTTACACACTACATGGAGGGGAATTTTCAAAAACCCATAATATGGGCTCTTAAATATTGTGTATGACTCCCATGAGCTTGACTGCATTCATACATCTCTGCAATGACTCAAATCACTTATTAATAAAGTCATCTGGAATGGCAAAGAAAGCGCTTTTGCAGGACTAACAGAGTTCATTAAGATTCTTTAGACTCATCTCCAACACCTCCTCCTTCATCTTACCCCAGACATGCTCAAAAATGTTCATTTCTGGTGACTGGGCTGGCCAATCCTGGAGAATTTTGATATTCTTTGCTTTTAGGAACTTTGATGTGAAGGCTAAAGTATAAGAAGGTGAAGGAACCCTCTCTTGTGGTTTGTATTGTAATGGGCAGCAAAAATGACTTGGCAATGTCAACAGCCTAAGTTATCATCCACTCTGCAGATCTCTCGCATGCCCTATACTAAATGTTACCCCAAACCATGATTTTTACTTCACCAAACTTGACTGATTTCTCTGAGAATCTTTGGTCCATGCGACTCCAATAGGATGCAGTTTAACAGATGATTTATCAGAAAAATCTACCTTCTGCCACTTTTCCAAATGAGCAGCTAGAAATCAAGTTATTATTTGTTGCACTTACAACTAGGATCCGGTAGTGTATGCTTCAATAAATGTAAACGTTTTAACTAATCTTTTATCATTAGAAAACAATAACTTTACTGCTTAAACATTTGAGAGGTAATGGAGCATGAATAGAGTGGATGGAGATAGCTTTTCTGAAACGGCGTAAAAATGCCAGCCAGTTTTTTTTTTTGTTTTTTTTTATGCACTAATGTAAACAAAGACTCTACTTAGTGCTCAGTTTCGGTTTGAGAAACACTTCACTGACCACTCAAACTTGTTTTTTTTTTATTACAAGTTTGCTTTTGTTTTGCTTGGTCAATGAAATCTATGCTCCTGTTTCCTTAAGAGAGAATAATATTAGTAAACAAGTCAAAATAGCTAAATATTTTACAAGTTCTACACAGAATATTTTTTAGTGTAAAATCAATAAAACTCTTAAAAATGAAGAAAGGTTTTGAAAGGTTAGTGGTTATGATTTGATGTGATGACATTCTGAGTCTGTTGGTAAACAGTATTTTAGTGTTAGGGAGTAACTAACTAGCAACACTGACTATACTGAACGGTTTTCAATTCCATAATGCTAGTTAAGATGTTTTCTAAACATTGCAGCTTTTACAGTAACAAAGTAGATTTTTCGATTATATAGCAGTGCAAAATGACAAACATTAAAAATAAATAAAAGCAACAATAAATCACCTTTTATCTTATATATAAGACATCATTTGGCTGATATGGTTGATTCAGATTGTGACTATGAACTGGTTCACAAAAAATCGAAAGTGGTTTTCTCTAAACAAAAGTCTCTTAGTTTGTACCATTATAGACCTTTTTGAAACTATGAATTTT
Organism: Danio rerio; assembly: GCF_052040795.2. Taxonomy (NCBI): domain Eukaryota; kingdom Metazoa; phylum Chordata; class Actinopteri; order Cypriniformes; family Danionidae; genus Danio; species Danio rerio. Next base: position 33,214,731 of record NC_141029.1, on the reverse strand, counting down.
TGATCTATATAAAAGAAATGTCACATTTTGCATCTGTATAATGATGAAAAGTACTTTATACTTAAGTCTTCATTTAATTAGTCAAAAAACATGCCTTGAGAGTCTAAAAGCATTTAGGTTCAAATAAACACAAAGAATGCTACATTCTAGCGTAAACAGTCTAAAATGTGTGTATTATTACCATTTAAAATAAATGTTTTGAAAATGTTAAATAATAGGTTGTTGTTTTGAGTGTTTATGATAAAGCTATCTACTATAAATGGAGAAAATTTTCCTTTTGCATTTTGCAGTACTGGGCTGTGGCTGAAAGGGTATCTGCTGTGTAAAACATATACTAGAATAGTTTGTGGTTCATTTTGCTGTGGTGACCTCTGAAATAGAAACTAAGCTGAAGGAAAATTAATGAATGTTACAAACAAATGCTTACAGTGTGCTGTAATTCTATACCTTTGAAAATCACAATAATGTATACGTTTCATTCAAGTAATGCTTCTATCCATGCTTAAAATCAGATGATCCATCTGTAATTAATTTATTAGAAGTTATAAATATATTGATGATTGGGATGTAGCCCAGATACTGCAGTGAACACAATTATTTTGTAAAAGACCTGTTCTGGTATTTGATACGTGTTCTGATGTTTGATAGGACTACACAGTGGTCATAAATTACAGAAACATGAAAAGCATTTGTAATTCACACATCTTACAAAAGCATTTAGCTCCATTTAAACCAGAAAAGAACTCAGAACAATGCTACAGTTGTTGTTCTGAATCAATTTTAGAACAAACCATTTAAAAAAATAATTCAAGGGGTTTTGTTCGCCACCTATTGATGTATTTAGTGCAACATTTATTTATCGCAGACAGGTCCTAAAGATGCCAAAAATGAAATCACTGTCAATACCACACACCCTTATCTTAACTGTACCATGCTTTTAGATAGAAATGTAGATTACAAATAGCTTCCTGAGCACTGCAGCATTACATGATGTGTGAATGTCAAGATAAGCTTAATTAATCACAGGCACATGATCCTCTATTGTCTCTTTCTGCACTCTTTCTCACAGCAAACTGGACATTCCACTGTAGAAGCAAAAGACACTGTGAAAAAGAGAGGAAAAGGAGGCTGAGGATTGGCCAGCCATACCAACCCTTCAGGCATGGCACTGATCCAAACCCAACACTACTTAAGTGTGAACTCGAGGGAGACTGCTGGGGATGCAGAAACCTACAGTTCTAGCCTTTCCTTCATGTGCCAAAGCTATCGCACAAATATGACTACACATTCCGTCTCCCAACCACTATTATGGATTACATTAGATCTTAAATGGTCCAAATGCACACCACACTTGAAACACACTGAAACACGCACACACACTCAGGGCTCTTTAGCGTCCCCCTGCTGTGCCCCTCCCCTTCAAAGCTAGAGGGGATTCACATGAACCAAAAATGCTGATCCTTCACAAAAGCACTGGGCAGAGGGAAAGGTCATCCACAACAGGCCGGAAAAATGCATGCCATCCTGCCTTTCCCTCTAATACCCTAAAACCCCCTCACATTCAAGTCTAACCTACCTTTCCTCTAATGTACAGATTCTTCCATGTGAGATTGCTGGTTTTCTGGACATCAACCAATAGGAACGCAGGATGCGTGTTATCAGTGCCCTTCAGGCGATGCCACTTTAAGGAGTGTGTGACCGATCTTTTGGGACGTCGAGTTAAGCCGTTAACCACACCTTTGACCACTGCCGCTCCCCGTGAGTCAACAGTACAGGAGAGATGGCTGATAATTTTTTCACAGGGAAAATCTAAACACAAAACACAACAAAAGATTGTTTTGTGAGTATTCATACATGTCATAGCTTTTGGCCTATCACTTTCTTCAAGAATATCTGGTGCAAACATCACACACACACACACACACACACACACACAAATGTTTATGTTTATATATATATATATATGTTTATATATATATATATATGTTTATATATATATATATATATATATATATATATATATATATATATATATATATATATATATATATATATATATATATATATACACACACACACACACACACACACACGCACGCACACACACGCACGCACACACACACACACACACACACACACACACACACACACACACACACACACACACACACACACACACCAAAATACATGAAATAGTATTTAACTGTGCAATTTAAGGCTTAACTAATTAATTAGGCACGTTAGGGTAGCTAGGCAAATCTTTGTGTCATGGTGGTTTGTTCTGTAGACAATCGAAAACAATATTGCTTATGGCACTAACAATTTTGACCTTAAAATGTTTTTTTTTTTTCAATCTAAACTCCTTTTACTCTAGCCAAAATAAACAAATAAGACTTTCTCTAGAATAATGAAAATAATCATAGTGCATGCTATTGAAGTAACAAGCATAAAACACTAAATGGCATTACAAATAAGCAAATAACAAAAAGCATGATAATAAAAAAAAAAGTAAGGCAAACAATTGACACTACCTTAAATAGCACAAGTAATATCAGAAGATATGATTTCAGAATATCATACATGAGTTACATGTAATTAAATCGTGTAGGTTCGTATATGGTTAGCTAACTTAGCTGAGTTGCTAAAGCAGAGTGTTTACCTGTGTCCACTGTCCGCACAACAAGATGATTTCCTTGTTTGGTTTTTGTCACTGTTAAACATTCAGCGCTATTATTATGGCTTGTTTCTGAAGTGCACAGTTTCTGTTATATGTAACAAATAAATACTCGAATAACTTCATCGTGAGTAACTTAACGTTAAACTTTCAGGTAAATTCAGAGTCGAATCCCTGTCGGACTGTTTTGCTAACCTATTTGCTCAAAAAGAGCCGAGTCAACGGAGATTCATTGTTGATATTCACGAAATGATGCAGTGCACAAGTGAACTGACCGAATGAATCAGACTGGAGTGCGAACCGATACAGTGCGCGCGGTCGATCGATTCACTGAAATGAACAGATTAACGAGTGATTCAATGGCGAAAAACGACAGAGAAAATGTGTTCACCTCTCGTGCGCAAACATGCATCTTAAAGTTTTACATTTAACCAAATAACGCCATATTTGGTGAAGGTTATTGTCAGTGGTTACAAATTATTGTATGTTATAACAATTAAATTGTGAGTCTGCTTATGGAAATTTATGCCTACATGATGACTGCATAATGTGTAACAGTAATGTGCAGGAAATATGTATGTAAATGAAGATGATTACATATGTTTTACAATGTTGTAAACGTATATAGTAAAGTGCATTCATTTTTTAAAAAAAAATCACAGGCTCTGATCTGATGTGTTTTAATAACATTATTGTCTCTCATCAGGTGGTGAGGGCGTTATATGTGCATACATTAAATTTAATGTCATTATCACAAAATAAATACCATAAAACAAAACATTGGGATAAGAACTATTAAGGTCTTTGACTTTTAGGGTTGATGAAAGTTTTGAAAGTAATTCATTCATTATAACAATGAGTTACTTCCCCCAAAATGTAATAGTTGCATTACTTTGTTACTTTTTAAGGAAAGCATTCTGTTACTTAACATTACATTTGAGTTACTTTTGAATTTTCTTACCTGGCTGCTTGATCTCTTTTAGAACTTACAGGAAAGTTCTTCTTTTGTGGAAATCCAAAAACAATGTGGTATAGGTAAATTGGGTATAAGCTAAATTGTCCCTATGTGTGTGAATGAATGTGTATGGATGTTACCCAGTGATGGGTTGCAGCTGGAAGGGCCTCCGCTGCATAAAACATGTGCTGGACTAGTTATAAATATATATAGAATAATGAAAGTTTGAAGAAATGTGCTTGCTAATTGTGTAATTTTTGTCTATTAGTTAAGTAAAATCACTGTACATTGTGATAATCCCCTTTACCTTTTCTTCTATGTGTTCAAAATAAAGAGAATACTGCCATCACAGAGATAAGGCTCTGCCATCTTCATTTCTGTATGTTCTCATGGGGAGCATATTCTCTCAAGTTGTGTGATTCAACAGGATGACGTTAAATTTAATTCAGCAATTTATTTTTTAAAAGCTATTTAATTCAAGTAAGTAACTTGCAATACATTTCTTTTAAAATTAACTCAAATATTATTACTTAATTATTTAAGTAATGAATTTCATTACTTGCTATTTAAAAAAGTAACATTATTTAACAACTTGCAATGCCCTACTCTCAACACAGATTCAGATTTTTTATTATAGTAGATATTTATTTTGTTATTTATGTATTTATTGATTTGCATACTTAGTCTTTTTAGTCAGGCTACACACATACAGCTGTAAAATACAGAGGCCTGCAAGTTTATACTGCCCTCAATCTCAGATCCCACCCAGAGAAAAGATTTTACAAACGTGCGTTAATAATCTCTGCAGAAACAACATTTCACATCATGTGTGAAAGCCGCATCGTCCCAGACTGGGGCTTTGGAAAAATAAATCAATAAAAAAACAAAATAAAGGAGGAAAAGAGAGGGAAGAGAATGAGAAAGTGAGAAAGAGGGAGATGTAGAGGAGAGAGAGAGAAAATGGACGGACCGCTGTTCTACAAATATTTGGAGATGTGGTGCTGTTTTCATTGCTGACATCAACATAAATTTGTGCAACGGGGCCCAAGATGCTCAGCAGGTGTCACTTTCTGTGAAAGGAGTAGAAGTAGAAAGTTGTAAGAGAGGTTTAGAGGGTGGGAATGAAATGAGAGAGGTGGAAGACAATGACCTTTGGCCTTCTGAACTGTGCTTTCTCTCCCTCAGAGTGAAGTGTGGATCATCTGCTCTTACCACCTCACACCGCAGTGCCTTCCTTCTGCAGCCATCTCATCTGCCAAATCTGCAAACTCCACTTCAAACCACAGGCCTGACCACAACACACACAGGCAAAAAGAAAAAGGAAAACACACACATACACAAACTCCACAGGAGGCAGTGCTTCTATTTCTAAGAGGCTCTAGCAACACAATCACACAGCCAAAAGAATAAATAATAAAGAAACATTATTAGTGGCTTCAATTGCAGTAGCATTTCTTTACCTGCATGTCACACTGTACAGACGTGACATTTTTTAATATGTGAAAAACGTGTTTGTTATGGAGTTGTGAAATATAATATGCTCTTGTATTGATAAACTGAATATACAATATTAATAGAACACTGTATATAACAATAACAGAATTTGGAATGAAAGCCCACTTTGCAGATTGAACAATCCTATTAGCAGAAAGATTTAAAAGGCTAGACTAACCTTTGTGAAGTAACATGTTCTGTCGACGGACAATTAGTCTAAAGTTCATTCATTCATTCATTCATTCATTTTCTTGTCGGCTTAGTCCCTTTCTTAATCCGGGGTCGCCACAGAGAAATGCCCTTCCAGCCGCAACCCATCTCTGGGAAACATACACACACACACACACACACACACACACACACACACATTCATTTACACACACACACACTCATACACTATGGACAATTTAACCTACCCAATTCACCTGTACCACATGTCTGCAATGTGGGGGAAACCAGAGCACCTGGAGGAAACCCACGCGAACGCAGGGAGAACATGCAAACTCCACACAGAAATGCCAACTGAGCCAAGGCTCAAACCAGCGACCCAGTGACCTTCTTTCTGTGAGGCGACAGCACTACCTACTGCGCCACTGCATCGCCCAGTCCAAAGTTCAATTTAATAATAAAATCAAGTTAAATTTTTTGGGCTCTGGTGGAAAATATTACATTTATCATAAAACTGGGGAAAGGCTGAACCTAAAGTGTGCAAAGAGTTAGTGAAAGTTTGGCAAAGAAGTGTCAAAGAAGTGACAGTGCACATGCTTATCAGAATCTTCAGCCACATGCAGTTCCTTTGATATGTTCATTGCTCATTCAGCCAGCAATTTCTATGCAGGATAATGGATCACTCAGCAGAACATGTTTAGCAGTCCCCTGAAGCAGAAAAAAAATCTAATGAAATGGCCAGCCCAGAGTCCTGATGTAAACTTGATTATCTTTGGAAAAACTTGTCAACCAAGTTATGGGTAAGAAATCCTGTTCAGTTATTAAACTGTGGAAATGACTGGAAGAAAAGTGAAGAAAGATTATAGCGGAGCAGTGTGGGAAACTATAGAGATCCATTCAACGCATGGGCTTCTATACATCTTACTCATTGTCTATTGGTGTACCTTAAGGAAATGTATAATTTCTTCCTGCTGTAACTTCACTGTAACCGTCACTGTTTGTGTCTTTTTGTAAAACATTGTTCTACTTTCATGGTAAAGCCACAGCTGAAATTCTTTCAATTATTATTATTATTATTATTATTTAGCATCCTAACAGCAATTGTAGCATTGTCATTTTAGGTTTAGGTTTACATAGGTCTAATGTTTACATTTATTTTCTGCTCCCAAACACTCAGATGAGATTTATTTGCAGTATCACCTACGAGTCTGAGTATTGACCAGACCTGTTGATTCATTGTTTCTAACATTGCTGCCATGCACATTATTAATTCAGCCATCTTGTCCGAGTCCCTGGACACTTCCTGGGTCAGGACTTCCTGGGCAGCAGCGCTGAGTCAGCGGCCAATCAGACAGCCCCACTGGGGCTTGCCGTGTCCAGAGGAATGCTTCCTGTTTTTGTCAGTGCTTGTCAGGAGCCACCTGGCCAGTGCCGGCCAAAAAGGGTCAGTTTGCTCAGGGGTCCGTCCCTGAAGGGAGTTCAGGGGGTTAGGGAGCGGTAAAAAGTGACCCAGACTGACACTGAGTAGCAATAAAGCCACACATAAAGCGTAACCTGCTAACTATAACATAGCAAAAGAAGCAAGACTTAATCCCTTTAGTTTCAACAATCTCTTGGTCAGCTAAACAATGATAAACAACATACACATTTGAAGTCTTAGTCACAGCATGAAAAATATGCACTGCAAAACTGTTATATATTCAGACAACTCCATCACAGCTCTGCAAATTTACACTGTCTACTCCAGAGCGTGGCACAAAAAATGACAAATTCATTCTTTGAATGAATGTCTATAATAAATGACACAACAAGAGCAACAAATCTGATAGTCTGTTTTATTTTGAAGAACAAATAAACTAGTCACATTCAATAGAAACCTTCTAATGCAGAAGGAAACCAAAACTTGATAAAAGAAACAACTGAGGGGGATTATGAGTTAATGAAAAACTGTGAAAAAAAGAATAAATTCAGTAAAATGTTAACATTTTGTTTAAATAAATCAAAATACAAGCCTTGAACTCCCAAGTGTCCATTATTTTATTTTATTTTAAACATGTAACATTTACATTACTGATATACATCACTTTTCTCAGGTCATAGACTTAAACATTACATAAATAAAATATAAATATTTTAATTGAAATCGGTTTTACTGAATTAGGTTATCTATGCATCACATGAAAACAAACAGGTTCAAAGACTTTTTTCAAGTTTTAAAGATTTTTGTAACAATGTAATCCATAAGTGTAGCAAATAAAAGCAGATAAAAAGTAGTCAAATCTGCATGAGCTTTTCCAGTCTCCTGCATGTACATGCATATGAATGGCAATTACAGGAAAGACAAACATAGTAGATCATTTCTAAAGACTTATAATACAATGTACATACTCAACAAAGCTCCTCACCAGTCAAAACGGACACAAATCAGGCCTTGAATCACAGCTGCATCAGCCAGTCACTAACAACGCCATGATTTCAGCACATAAAAGATCATTGTGCAAAAGTGCAGAAGCAACAGTGCAGTAAATAACACAGCAATTAGCACAGGTTGCGGCGGCAGTTAATAAGCGCCCCAGCTCTGGGTCACGCCTGCTCCTCTGTGCAAGCTCCGAATGGAGGTTTGGGTTCCTGCTGCCCACAGCGGTCTGGACCTTTCCACTTCACCTCCCCCTAAAAGATGCCCCACAATGGCCTCCAATTCTAACAAGTTGGCTTTTTGCATGGACACTAGCACAGTGAACAGGTGCGACCGGGACTGGAGCCGTGGGGAGAATAGGAAGAGGTCTCTGTTTGTCCCTCCAGTGTCTGTCAGATAAACAGCAGAGCAACCTTAAATTCTTTCAGGGAATAGGTGAAAGACTCTGCAGCTGGAGGGCTTGAATGGACGCTGCCACACTCCACCAAACTCTCTAATGAGCAAAAGCTTGGCACAGGCTATTCCAAAAGACAAAACAAAAAGCCACTGTGGAGCCAAAATGTGAAAGAAAGGAAGAAAGACATACCACACGGGTCATTATAGGGACGTTCTGAAGGATGAAGTGAAGACTTTGGGACTGGTGGTTCAGGATGTATGGATGCCAACACGGCTTGTTGCAATTAAAAAGCTTTTTGGGACATTTTCTGTTCCTGCTCACTCAAGCACTGAGCAGCATCATGTGAGACTGAAGCGAAGTCAAGAGACAATGGACACCCATGAATGGATATAGGGTGCTTATTTTCAATGAACTCTAATGCAATTTAGATGAGTGTGTGTTTGGAGTAGCAGACATGACAGGGTGCTCATTGTGTCTTTTTAGTAGTAGTGGGTGGCGGAAGCTTTAAAATAATGCAATTAAACACTGACCTCTCGTATGCGCCAACAAACCCATCCGGGTAGGCCTTGTCAATCAAGTGTGACATGCGGTGTTGTATTGAGCGTTTTAAATGGAATACTTCAGCTAAAGAATAAAAGAAATGAAATGTTATTTATTATCTGTTCATTTCAAACATGTGACTGTCTTTTTCCCCTTGAAATAAAAATAAAGAATATAATTTAATATATGCCAAAGCATAACTCACGGTGACGGTCCAAACTAAATCACCTAAATTTATATGCTATAGAAAAGTATTAAATACAATTTAAAAAGGAACAATTAATAGAAGCAAACAAATGAAAGTTTGTGTTGAAATTTTGTAGGTTGTAACTTTCATTTCAATATTTCGCTTTAATTTAATTGTATTATCTATCTCACATTTTTTAAAATGTGTTTGGTGACTAAAATATTATTGTAATAAATATATCTGTTTAATAAATCTGTTTTGTTTAAATGCACCTAAATACATTGCCTTTATTCACTGAAAAAATGATAAAAATATTAATTTTCAAAATGGGGTGTATTTAATTATACTGAGCACTGTAAGTTTCAGTACTACAGCATAGCAGACTTTAAGGAACCTTCCTATGACTGCTGTAATATAGACAAACAGTGAGAAAAAATGCACATCTAAAATGAATTGAATGGTACTGATGGATCTGAGAGAAGATTTCTCTGCACCTCACAAAGACCTACAGAGTGATTATGAAGACTAAACAGTGCATTAGCATTATGCTAACATAGCCCAGGATTAAGGAACATGAAAGACAGCAAAGCCTCTGTAAGATGGTCTTCAGCACTCGGCAGCAGGGGAAATCGATGTGAGAAACACAAGCAAAGCAAGTCTATGTGAATTATTCTAACATGAAGAAGAAATCATGGGCCACACAGAAAGACAACCTCTTCGAAACACAAAGGCTGCATCATGTTAAGTGAGGCAAGAGATGTGTGGTGGGTCTATATAGTATATCAGCACTAAATTCAAGCTCAAAAAGTATACTTGTTCTACTCAAATTGAGTACTTAGGATATTATGTGATTTTAGATGCAGTCCAAGACTATATTTTTGGCTACCATACTGATGCAGCATAATGATTTAATGATCTACACCAAAATTAAGAGCTTTGGTGACAATTAATGTAATTTTAATTACTACATTATCAACAATTCTTTAAGAACTTTGAGAGCTTATAGAAAGTGTAAATTATAAAATTTATATTATTATTTGTCCTCATATTTGTTTGTGCTAGGATTTGTTTCGTTTGGCCATTGTGTCTCATATGGATGTCAAAAAATAAACAAGATTTTGAATACATTGAAATAAAATGTCTATATCATATATCCATGCTGATGTGTGTTTAATGTTTACAATATTTAATGATCTTGCACCACCACCTCTCAAACAATGGGTGATTGTCTGCAAGGACAATAGGTCATCGGATAGAGGTATTTGTTCAGTTAAACTCAAGAGAACTATTTGAGGACAATAAGATATGGTCACACTTTATTTTGATGGTCTATTTGTTGAATTTAAGTTATATTGCTAATTGCTAATTCACATAAGATTATAAGTAGACTGTTAGGTTGAGATTAGAGTTAGGGTAAGTTGACATGTACTTGCAAAGTTTCTTACAGTCAGTTAAATGCCGGTTGAAGGAGCAGTATCAACAGATTTGAAGCAGTCTACTAATACTCAAATGGACCATCAAAATAAAGCGTTACCCCTATTTTTTAGTCAGAGCAACAGAAAGATTCAATACAATACCAGTGCATATTAGAGAGAGTACCACTTTTTAATTTTAACACATAATTTTTTACCTTTTTTTTTAAAGTTTGTCTTAAAGAAAATCAAATATGCAACCTCTGATTTGATTTCATTTTATTGACTATGTTGTATTGTACTATAAGTGTATATTGTAATTTTTTTTTATATTGTTAGACTTGTTATATTTTCCTGCCCAGGGACTACATGTTGTATATCGTCCCTGCATAAATAAATCAATAATTTTAGGAAACAATCAGTACTAGTATCAGTATTGTGAATATTACATATAAAACTTACATAAAAATATTGATATTGCTTATAAAATTGGTATGATATTTCTTTGATCACTGCAAATACTCTTTCAGTGAATCAAAAGTCAATATATCATTGCATTCAGTATTTTTCACCTGTCAAGTTTACTTAAAAAAAAAGTTGTTTAACTCAACCATCAATTCCAAAATCCTCTGTGTATAGATTCTGCTGAGTGTCTAGAGAGAAAAATTGAAAACACCCACTCATTTCTTCATTAAACTGTATACTAATGAGAAAGTTTTTGAACAAAACTGATGTGTACATATCCTAAGTTCACATTTATCTCCTCAAAAACCCCATCAGAGTGTGTTTTCTGCCACATCTGCTTGGCCCGGCTGCACTATTGAGACAAGTGCACGGCATATGAATGCAGATCACCCACTGACACGCCTACAGCAGCAAACACTCCTGCCCGTCGAAACTAAATAAATCAATCACCTTCAAAACCCACACACAAACACTACAGCCCTGATATAAGACGCCTCGTAATTTTTAAAGAGATTTTCAGGTTACATCATTGGCCAATACAACAGAACACAAATACAGTGGTGAGCTTTGATCACAGCATGGTGAAAAATTTATGGAGGACAAGATGGCTGAGAGAGAGCAGATCGAGGTATCAGTGGGCAGGACAGAAGGTTCTTGGATGTGCACAAAAAATGTGCAGTCACACTTGTCTGCTGCCAAGAAAGACGAAAGGCTCGAAACAAACCTTCAGAACGCAAGCTGTAGGAAAATGGCACATTTGAGACATTAAATGCATTCATGTAATTTATTCAAGACATTAGAAGTGGTTATAAGGAGAGGCAGAAGATTTAGGTGTATGGTAATTCAGTAAATTTAGTTCAGCCTCAAAATTAACAAATTTTGAGAAAAACAAAACAAAGGGTTAAAGTGGTTTAAGCAATATATCAGGGTTATTATAGTTAACAGAAAACCATAAAACTAAATCATTAAACTAAAAACACATTTCAACCACATAAACATAGTAACACATCTGTGAAATAAGAAATATATTATATTTTTCCTAACCTGACCCCATATTAATAAATCCTATTAACAACAACGAATGTTTTCTCTAATGTTTACAAATAAAGTGTATGTATAGGATAAGCACTACAAAGACACAAAACTATTATAAAATATAAAACTGCTAGTATTACTCAATACAAAAGTAAACACAGAAATATTAACTATTAAGTAGTTTCATAATTAGCATAAATATATAGGTTGCTTATTAACTGTGTAAAGCACATTAGTAATTATAAAGCACACACATACACATGCTGTGTGTATATTTATTCAAACAATTTCAACAAGCTGTACTTTACATTGTAATTATCCAGTGGCTTATTATTTATAGCTTATTAGCATCCATATTAATATGATTTTCTTTAAAGAATTATATATATATATATATATATATATATATATATATATATATATATATATATATATATATATATATATATATATATATATATATATATATATATATATATATATATATCAGGGTTGCTTAAGCAAGCAGTTGGATAGGTGTACCTAATAAAGTGGCTGGTGAGTGTATAATAAAATGTTATGTATATACATACATACATTACAAGTTAATAATCTCAGCATGCTAATGCATTTTACATGTTATCATACACTCGCCAGCCACTTTATTGGGTACACCTATCCAACTGCTGGCTTAAGCAAATGCAGGAACTTAATGCATTTAAGCATTTAGATATGGTCAAGCCAATCTGGTGCAGTTCAAACCGAGCATCAGAATGGGGAGGAAAGATAACTTAAGTGACTTTGAACATGGCATGATTGTTGGTGCCAGATGGGCTGGTCTGAGTATTTCAGAAACTTCTCATCTGCTGGGATTTTCACGTACAACCATCTCTAGGGTTTAGAGAGAATGGTCTGAAGAAGAGAAAATATCCAGTGAGTGGCAGTTCTGTGGGTGTAAATGCCTTGTTGATGCCAGATGTCAGAGGAGAAAAGACTGATTTAAGTTGACAGAAAGGCAACAGTAACTGAAATAACCAGTTGTTACAACCGAGGAATGCAGTAGAGCATCTCTGAAAGTACAACACATCCAACCATGAGGCAGATGGGCTACAGCAGCAGAAGACCACACCAGGTGCCACTCCTGACAATTAAGAACAGGAAACTGAGGCTACAATTTGCAAAGGCTCACCTAAATTGGACAATAGAAGATTGGAAAAACGTTGCCTGGTCTGATGAGTCTAAATTTCTGCTCCGACATTGGAATGTTAGGGTCAGATTTTGGCATCAACAACATGAAAATGTCAATGCCACAGCCTACCTAAATATTGTTGCTGACCATGCCATTCCTTTATGACCAGAGTGTACTCTACTTCTGATGGATACTTCCAGCAGAATAACATGCAATGTCATAAAGAGCGAATGATCTCAGAGTTTCTTGAATTTGACAATGAGTTCACTGTGCTCAAATGGCCTCCACAATCACCAGATCTCAAACCAATAGAGTACCATTGGGAAGTGGTGGAACGGAAGAGTCGCATCATGGATGTGCAGCCGACAAATCTGCAGCAACTGCGTAATGCTATCATGTCAATATGGACCAAAATCTCTGAGGAATATTTCCAGTACCGTGTTGAATCTATGCCACAAAGGATTAATGCAGTTCTAAAGACAAAAGGGGGTCCAACCCTGTACTAGTGTATCTAATAAAGTGGCTGGTGAGTGTATATGAGGCAAAGCTATTTACATATCATTCCTTCAATACAGTATTCAAGAAAAATAGTATAAATAGACAAAAATATTTGCACTTAAAAATGAGCATTAAAAATTGAAGTGTTGCATACACTTACATTAACGTTTGAGCTTTGGGTCGAACTTAACCAAACAAGAAGAAAAAAAAGGTTATTGGAAATTCAGAGTTGATGAGCAGCCCTCATGCATTCAGTTCCACTTGGTTCCACACAGATAAGACAGGAATGTTAACACACTCAAGCGTGGGCTAATTAAAACCCCACGCTCTGTGTTGCCAGAACACGAATCAATATGCTTATTTAATTAATCTATACATCACACAAGCACACACAAGATCGGCCCAAGCAGCCCACTAAGGCTAAAAGGGGGAATAACAGATGAAGGAAAAAAAAAGAATAGACAAACATACTTGTGCTCAAGCGAATGCTCGAAACCACTAAAAGTTTACTCCTCAAGGGCTTACAAAGTCAATTACACACAGAAGCACACTGTACGCACGCAATAGTCACAAACATAGGCCCTTTGCACTAATTGAATGGAGTTCAATGGCATTAAGAAAAGAATCTCATTATCCAGACTCCTCCAAATGATCTGCCCTCTGGAACTCGTTCACACTTTCAGGCTGCTCTGAAAACCCAGCTCCGTAAAAGCAGGTCCCAGGCCTGTGAGAAGTGCTAATTTGTAAACGTGTCTGTGAAAGAGAACAGAAGGTTATTAATAATTCCCTTGACCTTGTACAAATCAGATATCACAATGAAGGGTAATGTTCAATAATTGATTTACTCAGGCTCGCTTGTCTCTTTAAGAAGGATGATTTTTAGCCATGTTGACACTTTTGCTCTAGCCGGATGAAACCGACTTATTACCGGATACTGGAAAAGGCTGGCTGAGATTTAAAACTCAATGTGGGCTTACTTTTCTTGAGGCCTGGATTTTATATATTCAAAAGCACAGTTTCTGGCAAATTGCACAGAAACCCCCGGAGGGGTCTTGAGGGGGTGTTCTAAATTTTGTGTCATTTAAAATGCAAAATGTTTCAGTTATATATAAAACATAGAAAACATCACAAGCGGATGTGCTAATGAACTGCAGCAATGATTTAGACTGTATCTCTTTATCCGCCTCAGAGTTGCTTGGCAAATTTTGGCTTTACAACGCATTTGTTTCAAATGCAATTCATAAATTAAAATCACACCTCCTCTAAAATGCGTTTAATTTCTGTAATAAAATATGTTTTGATATTTTGGTTTAAGGCTAAAGTGTTTTAAAAGCAGTCAGGTATTTTAATAAAATGTGTCTCATAATATTCCTCACATTTTTATAAATTTTTTATCAATACACAAACAGTTTTGCTACTGTTATTCTTTTGATTAAACAATATAAATGCAATACTGTTATTTCTAATTCATTCAATGCATTATTGCAAGTTATCTAACCATAAGAAACTTTGCAAGTACATGTCAACTTACACTAACCCAAACACCAACCTAACAGTTTACTTATAATCTATTAAGAATTAGTTGGCATATAGATGCAACTTAATTTCAACAAACGGACCATCAAAATAAAGTGTGACCAAGACCAATGTAACTTTTAAACTGTGTATAACCTGATGTGAAGATTTGTAGCTCAGCAATAAAACAACCATAAAGGTTATGTTAATTTGGAAATTAAGGTCTCTGTTAAAGGCATTTGCTCCAACCCTTCCTATCATTCTTTCTCTCTTCTCAGATGAGATGGTGGGTCAAATATAAGGTTACCATGGGCCAGCTTTGGCCCATGGGCCCTAGTTTGGGCATATTTGGTTTAAGTTGTGAAAAACACTTTAATAGGTAGTTTGAACAAACAGTAAACATAATTTTTCTAGTGTAAAAAATGGTTGAAAATCTGTTTAGAATTAACAACTATTATCAGTCACCTGTATAAAAAATGTAAACATGAATATACAGTGCTCAGTATATATAAGTCCACCCCTCACAAGTCTATATTTCAAATTCATATTTTAATAGGAAGCTATACAATATTATATTTGTGCATATACATTAGATTAGTCAGTCCTGAAGCCAAATCTGAAGCTCATCTAACAAAATAACTTACGATAACGGCCCAAACTAGTACACCCAAATTAATATGTTATGGAAAAATCTTAAATACAAATTAAAAAAGGGAAAAAGAGAAGCAAATATGGAAATATTTAGTTGAAATTTTGTAGGTTGTAACTTTTTTTTTTTGTTGCAATATTTTGCTTAAATTTTAATTGTATTTTCTTTCATTTTCTAATATGTTTAGTGACTAAAATATTATTTGAATAAATACATCTGTATAATAAATCTGTTTTGTTTAAATGCACTAAAATACATTGCCTATATTCACTGAGAAATGTATAAAAATATTAATTTTCAAAATGGGGTAAACTCAATTTATGATGTTTTAACATGGAACCAACAAGAAAAATATTTAATTTTATTTTTTTTTATTATTATTATTGATTCTCCAACAGTTTTGACCTCAAACAGGAATCTGGACTTTTCTCCCTCCTTAGCTGTGACTACAGTTCACTCTCCTTGCGCTTTATCAATTCAATCTTCCCTCTGTTATCTAACCCTTGTTTCTTTTATTTCTCCTTTTGTTTTTGGCCTCAGAATCCAATTAGTCTTCATCTGAAACACCAGCAGTGTGGGAACTTTATCCATTCATGAGGGGAGATAACTAAACTAATTAAGCCTAGGTTCCTCTCTGAAGCTCGCTTGAATGTGCAAATTAAAAATGCAGACACAGCCTAGATTGGATTAGATAGGCCATGTAAATAGGGGGAGGACTTTATCTTTAAATGCCACTAAATTGTTTTCTGCTCTCTCTCTTTCGGCACCCTTTTTTTGACACCTCCCGCTCACAGACACTTTTAATGACGCCACGGCACAGGGAAGGAGGGGAAGAGAGGGCAGAAACAGTGAGAGATCTGGAAAGCGGGGCCATCTGGGCACACTGGCTGGGTGTTAGTATAGTGCCAAACAGGAGTGAATGAAGGTTGGGGTGATTTTCAGCAACATGTGAAGAAACGCTGGCTGTTTGCTCTAATGGCCTCCTCTCCAGCAGAGTAAACACAAACACTAAGCCTGCTGAGTCCTGTTTACTCCAGTTAGCTGCCCTCTCTGGCCCACAGGACCACCCTGTGCTCCCTTACACACCCTCACGCTGCAGACAGGCCCCAAATAAGCTTCCTCTTGGGGCTTGTGGCGTGGACAATCAATGGACGGGGGAGAAGGAGAAAGGAGGATTCATCAGGAGATCCATACAATGTGTTCATCGGTCAATGTATTAACATGCACCCTTATTCAACATAAATCAATGTGTGATTTAATATTTGAAGGGTTAAATTATTGTGTGGAGTGTACCTCTTTGGAGTGAACTGGGCAACGTCAAGGGCAACTGGTTTGATAACATGCATACCTTAGCTCCATGTATTTGATCAAAACTGAATAGCAAGCACTTATGATTCATGGACAATTTTACAGTTTTTTTTACACTTGATTTTTAATGCTAAAACTTTACATATTATCTGTTTTATAGATTTAGATGGACTTTTATTTTTTTTTAAATGGGCTATCATTGGTATAAAAACTATTACAAATTGTATACATTTTTGTTTTTATAAAAAATGTTATATACAGTTTAAGTATTTTCTTCTTTTCTTTTTCGAATATTTCCCAAACTATGATTAATAGAGCAAGGAATTTTTGACAGTATTCCAATAATATTTTTTCTTCTGGAGAAAGTCTTATTTGTTTTATTTCGGCTAGAATAAAAGCAGTTTTTTTTAGAAAGCATTTTAAGGTCTATGTTATTAGCCCCCTAAAGCAATATTGTTTTTGATTATCAACAGAACATATCATTATACAAAGATTTGCCTAGTTACCCAAACTTGCCTAATTAACTGAATTAACCTATAGTTATGCCATTAAATTGCCCTTTAAGCTAAATACTAATGTCTTAAATAAATTAGCTATTAGAAATGAGTTATTAAAATTATTATGTTTAGAAATGTGTTGAAAAAAATCTTCATTCCATTAAACAAAAATTGGGGGGAAAATATACAGGGGGGGCTAATAATTCTGACTTGAACTGTATATAATGAATAGTAATATTTCAATAATAATAACAAAAGATTATTATAATTTTAAATAATTTTTAAAATGTAATTTATTGCTATTATAGCAAATTGTGTCACTTGATACTTTGGAAATCATCCTCATATGCTGATTTGTGGCATTTATTTTTTTATCAGTTTTGGAAATAGAAAAGGTGAATTTTGAAATTTTGATTTAATGTTCATTTTTTTTAAAAAGTATTTATTTATTAAATATTTATTTATTACTTATTGCATGTAGTTTCAAATGAAATATTAGTTCATTCATTATTGCTTTTATTACTATTACCATTAATAATAATAATATTATTAATAACAATAATTAGATTGATTAGAATGATTTTCACAGTTGCACAGTGAGTAGCACGATCGCCTCAAAGCAAGAAGGTTGCTGTTTTGAGCCTTGGCTGGGTCAGTTTGCATTTCTGTGTGGAGTTTGCATGTTCTCCCTGTGTTCTCGTGGGTTTCCTCTGGGAGCTCTAGTTTACCCCACAAGTCCAAAGACATGCTTTAGGTGAATTGGGTAAGCTAAATTGTTCGTAGTGTATGAGTGTAAGAGTGTGCGTGTGTGTGTGTGTGTGTGCGCGTGTGTGTGTGTGTGTGTGTGTGTGTGTGTGTGTGTGTGTGTGTGTGTGAATGATTCCAAGTGATGGGTTGAAGCTGGAAGGGTATCGGCTGCGTAAAACACATGCTGGATAAATTGGCAGGATATTTATAGTGCAATGACATTTCACCTTTTTAACAAGTTTTACTGTATTTATAATGAAATAAATTCAGCCTCTTTGAGCAGAATAAATTTATTTTCCAACATTTAAAAATCATACTGACTTCAAACTTTTGATCGGTAGTGTAAGTCATAATAAAAAATCTTACTGACCCTAAACTTTTTTGAACAACATGATTACTAGTTTAGGTTTACTAGTCTGGCTTCATGGTCCAGATTTTAAATATGCATATAAACATACTGAGCGTGAAAAAAAGACATCAGCAAAACTGTAAAGTCAAAGTGTGAAGATTTTAATTTTAGCTTTAAAACTTCGTAAACTTCATAAACTTTGTTTAACTTTGCAAAACTTCGGAAAAAAAATCACAAATATTTTTCAGCACTGTTTGCTATGAAATTCTGGGAAAATCTTAATTAATTGCTTTCGATATTGTTCGCACATAATCCCACCACATACCAAAAACCAAAGCCTACCAGCAGAGAGCAACTTAATTTGAAGCTTTGATCATCCAAAATTAAGAGTACGACAACTGACCATTTTAAATGGTCATGTGGTATCAAATTTAAGAGGCCTAAAAAAGCTTTCAACCATGACAAACACAGAGTAACACGAAGCCTCCGTAGGCTGTCAAACACCAAAATTGTGTGTTTCAGAGGCGGATGATTGAGTTCAACAGGACTTGATGACAAGGTGATTACAGTTATTATGTTGGCACGCTGAAACGTTTCTAACAGGAGATTGAATTAAGCAAGCATCAGTATGAGTTAATTTAACCCACATTTGCAGGAAAAGCAGCAGCTGTATCTGTAGGATTGGCTCTCCCGAATGGCTTTTCCGTCTCGCCACTGGCCTCCATAACAGACCTCAGCTCGTGACGTATGATCCAGACTGCTTTACTGCAGAGACAGAGAAGGAAAAAAGAGATTAAATGTGAAGGGTTGTGGAAGGGTTGAGGGAAGAGGAAGTTGTAGCATAAGACAGGCAGCAGGGGGAGCAGCTCTTCTATTGATTGGAGGCAGTAATAGAGGAGGCTTCAGACCTGCTGCGGGGCGGCCGGGCGAGACTGGCCAACATACCCAACCGCGGCTTCACTTCAGCAGGCTCTGGAGGGGCCGTCTACCCGATCCTCCTCTCCACACTGTCTCCCCACTGCCCTTATGTGGAAATCATTGTCTTTGGTTGCTATGCAGGGAACAGATGACAGCGGTGTAAATAAACTTCATCCCGTATCGCCGTCTTCTAAAGAGACTAAGCAAACAGATTGCAGTTTTAGTTGATAACGGAGGCTAGGATTGTGAAAAGTAATTTTGAGGACAAATGATGTGAGAGTGAAATAAAAATTGCATCTCACTTTCAGGGAATTAAACAGACGCTTTAGGGTCTGCAAGGAGCACGCCATCAATGGAGAGCAGTTAATATCTGACTCATGCACTTACCGGATATAATGAAACGCTGGAAAGATTTATCAGTTTATTTAGTATAAAAAACAAGTATCTGTCATTTTAAATTGCCAAGTAAAAAGCACCTGAATGGAAGGGGGAAATTGGCAGAAAAGGTAATTTCCTTTCATTAACTCGTCTGCTCTGGTAAGCGCTTGTTAAATTTAGGGTTCACCAGATCACACTGAGGTGTGTGTGTGTTGTGGCCAAAAACATCTGCTAATGAGAGATTCCTGATGGAAAATTGGCTGGCGGACAGAACTAGACACAGCTAAAATCTCAAAATTTCTCGGTGGGAAATTTTCTCTTGGCATGCTTAATTTGGTCACTATGGATTTCGAATAGATTTGCATGCATGCTTATGTGTGTGTGTGTTTGTTCATTCCTTTTATTCCCATTCATTTATAGTCATGCAAAGACATTCAAGTAAGGCCCCTCATGTCAGGAAGTGTTAAACTTGCCAAATGCAGACAATTAAGTACTTTAGGGACAAAATGGAGATTTGAGAATTTGCAGAGCTGTTATTGAAAGAGTTTTAGTACACACACCACAGGGTTGTTCACCTCCTCATCTACGTGTTAGCCTCTAACCCCAATATTTTAACAACAGGAACGCAAGACTTAAATTGGGTGAAACTATTTTTCCACAGCCTCAAACCATCTTAAATCACAGCTCCCGGAAGAGGGTTTGCATTTGCAGCAGCATCATTAGGGCTTTAAATGTTTTCAAAACATCCCTCATTAGCAACAGCCCTTTCCACCACACACACACACACACACACTTATGTCTGCAAAACAGCAACTTCCTGTATTTCATTCCATGGGAGGTACAAATTTTCAAAAGTGGCAACATATCAAAAAAACATTCCCTGAGCTGACAGCCAACTGACAACACCTCGTCTTTATAAACACACACATCAGTCCCGATGCCCCGTGACGGTTTGTCAGACGTCAGATGAGTCATTTGAGGTGGCAGAAAGAATGGATGTGTGTTTGTGGTGCGTGTGAAGCTCTCCTCACCTTGACCAGCCCACGCTCACGGGGGCACGACACTGACCTTGGCATCTTGGCGATTAATTTGCCCCTGATCTTGTCTCCCATGGTTTGAGTAGCATGTGTGTCGGGTCCGATGAAGGTGACACCTTCTGCTGCCTGCCGAGATAATAAAGGCTTTACTTTTACAGCTCAAGCATATCAGGTAGAAGCCGAGCAGATTCGCTCTTGTGTAAATAAGCATGTGTGAGAGAAAGAGACAGTGCAGGTGGGCAAAAAAAAGGCACCAGTGTATGTTCATTCCTGCCCATTTTCTTCAGAGCTGTGCATCATTGTGTGAGTAAAGCTGAGGATATTTATTGGAAACCTCCGGGCCCATGCAGCTCAGGTAAGATCGCGGTGGTGGAGGGAATGGGTAATTGCAGACTGACCGCTCGAAAAGACCCAAAGCTGAGAGGGAAGGAATAGCAGAACAAGATGCAGGCTGGTGGAAACGGGATCTGCACACTGGACATGAAACTATGGGGAACACAATGTCTGTCTGTTCATTTCTGCTTGGTTGATTCTGCTCTCGGACATCTACACTGCATTTATGGACTCAAACTGATTGAGAGGAAGTTATACTGTAGATGTAATATAACTGACTTCAATTAAGATTACATTAGGATTAGATCTACATTATGGTTATATTCAAAATTAAGTAATTAGGCAGTTGTTTACATTTAAGGCACTGTCTGTACTAGCTTATTTTACTTAATTCTTTATTTAATAAATTAATATTAGTTTACATAAATAAATACATTTAATCAAACATTCTGATTTAAATTCAGTCAATAATTATAATATGTAATTCTAAAGATTGTGCTGTAAATCTTTATGCATTTTTAACAGTACATGTTTTTGTGATATACTTTAAATACCTTTATTTTAAAAAGAAAATGACAAAATATGGGTGATATATCTTACATAGCCATTAAGTGTGATGAACCCATTTATGTAAAAACAAAATGGCACACTTTTATATGATTTTTTAATTCTCATTAAGGTGTATATCTTAAACAAACAACAACAGCTATAATTTATCTCAATAACACGAACAACAGTACTACTACTACTAATTATAATAATATAATCCTAATAATCCGTGTTTCACAGTAGCGGAAGTCGTCATAGTTGGGAAAACTTAAAGCACAGTGAATAAGTGGGTACAACCAACAATTTTTTTACAATCTTATTTGCTCAAACAATAAAAGAAAAACTCCACGATGGTGTTATTTCTTTTGGCATCTGACATGGTGTCAAGTCTTTTAGAAAAAGGAAAAAAATAGTGTGAGACTGATGATGGCAGCCAGAGGAGAAAATAACATCAAACTTGCTGTCCTGTCCCATAGACGCTGCATTATAAATGCCTCACACAAGCAGTAATTCTTTTTTTCGTCATTTGAAGCAAAGCTGATACACTACATACATAAATGCACATAAATGTTCCTACATTTAAAAAAATAATAAAAATATTAAAAACTTTCAAGGATTTAGGATGCTGATGACCGTTAGACATGTCATAACAGGCTTGTAAAAAGGGTCCATAATAAAAAAAGAAAAGAAAAATGTCTTATGTATGTCACAGACACACAGCCGAATGTGCTTACGAATTAAGTACAATTGAATGCTAAAGCTCTCCCAAAGGCCACGTACTTTCCCTTCACATGCCTCTATTTACTAAAACCAAACCAGACAGGAGCTAGAGGGTTTTGACAGGAGCTGTTTTTCCCCTGAAAACAGGTGTTTCCCTGTCAATGGCTGTGAACAACCTCACCGCTGTAAACTCTGGCATTTTTTGTGTGTGTAAACTGTGTCCAGTATCACTGTTATCATGCCATTGAGGCCCTGCTGAGGAGGATACGTGCCCCCCTCCCCAACACACAACCTTTACTTTACCTCAGTTTTCCCTCCATCACCATTTACTATAGACTGTTAACATAATAAAGGAAACCTGGAGAACTAATCCTCAGAAATCTGCTTTCCTCTCTCGCCTGTTCCTTGAGGCAATACAGCACGCGAAAACACTTCATTTGAATTCTTAAACTGTACAAACTGTGAATGAGCTCCTTTTAGCTGCAAATGTCATTACATCTCCATTTCCAGGGGAGAGCAGTAGGGGAAAAGAGGCTCTCTCACATTCATGACAAACCCTTTTAAACAGGGCACAATAGGGCAAGGGGGCTGATGACCCCCCCAAAGGCAAGGGCCATAATATCAAATGCATTTACCTGGCACTTATGCTGCAAATGGGGGACTTTGCTCTTACTCCACAAAACAAATACACACACACACACGCACGCACACACGCACGCACACACACACACACACACACAACCACTGACCCTTTGCAATGCAGTTGTACCAGTGTGTTTTAAAGAAATTACATTCAGTTTAGTCGTTAATCATTAAATGAAATAAATCACATGTGGTTACACAGCTGAATGACATAGAACATATAGACGCATCAATAATATTATTATGAATGTAAATTTATGAATATATATAAATATATATATATATATATATATATATATATATATATATATATATATATATATATATATATATATATTCATAAATTTACATTCAAGTCTACAACAGTAATCTAAGCTTATAACTGTAACACTGGTTGTTCTCTATTTAATTTAGAAATGCATACAGTTGGAAACAATTGAAAGACCACTTGAAAATCATTTTACGTTCTTCTGGATTAACATTTTATGTGTTTGATAAAAAATAAACTTTTGGTTTTATTCTGTTTATTTTTAATGACCTTATTTCTCAGTTTAAAATAGTGTTGACATTAGGAGCTTTATAGGCTTAAACTAAAAATTAGCAATGCTGATTGGGCTGCACAATATATTGTTTGAGCTTTGATATTGCAATGTTGGGTTACAGTAGGCTTATAGATGACCAGAAACCACAAGTAAAAACACACAAGATTTGTGGAGACACTACAGAATTGAACCATATTAAAGTGAAATTTATTATCTTTTTTAGGGCCTGTGACTATTTTAAGAGAATTTTAAGCATTTTATTAGCAAATAAAGATGTTTATTAAGATTCATTTAATTCTTAATATGATCAATATTTTGCAATGTTAGTTTAAATTTGATTATTGCATTTCTATACCCGAACACTGTTAGATTCTCCTCAGGAAACCATAAAGTATGTGTTAATTCACTGTAATATTTGCTCCATTGTGTATATTTATGACTGTACATAATATATGATGATATTCATTTAAATAATAATTTACATAAAAATATATTTAGATTTAAATCCCCTACAAAATCATCCCAATAAATGTAAAGTAATGACTTGGCAAATAGGGCTATTTATGCCATCTAATAAAATTCTATTTATATCGCAATATATTCATTCATTCATTCATTTTCTATTCGGCTTAGTCCCTTTATTAATCCGGGGTCACCACAGCAGAATGAACCGCCAACTTATCCAGCACGTTTTTACGCAGCGGACGCCCTTCCAGCCGCAACCCATCTCTGGGAAACATATACACAGACACACACACACACACACACACACACACGCACACACACACACGCACACACACACAGACACACACACACACACACACACACACACACACACACACACACACACACACACACACACACACACACACACACAATTTAGCCTACCCAATTCACCTGTACCGCATGTCTTTGGACTGTGGGGGAAACCAGAGCACCCGGAGAAAACCCACGCGAACGCAGGGAGAACATGCAAACTCCACACAGAAACGTCAACTTAGCCGAGGTTCGAACCAGCGATACCATCGGAATATATATCACTGGAAAAAGATTCCTATTTTCATGCAGCCCTACTTCCAGACATATTTATTTATTCATTCATTCATTTTCTTGTCGGCTTAGTCTCTTTATTAATCCGGGATTGCCACAGCGGAATGAACTGACAACTTATCCAGCACGTTTTTATGTAGTGGATGCCTTTCCAGCCGCAACCTATCTCTGGGAAACATTAACACTCATACACACTTGGGACAATTAAGCCCACCCAATTCACCTGTACCGCATGTCTTTGGACTGTGGACACCTGGTGGAAACCCACGTGAACGCAGGGGACATATTTGTATAATAAAAAATAAAAAAAACAAGTTTTAACTTCAGAGTTGGAATGGATATTTGGTGGAACCCTGATTTTTGACTACATCCAATAAAAAAAAAAATTAATCTGATCAATCAGCATCTTCAGAGGGTAGGAATGCTCTAAATCAGTGTTTTCAACCACATTCCTGGAGGACCACCAGCTCTGCACATTGTCCATGTCTCCTTATCCAAACACACCTGATTCAGATCATCAGCTCATTAGCAGAGACTGAAAGACCTGTAATGGGTGTGACAGACAAAGGAGACATTTAAAACATGCAGTGATGGTGGGCCAGGAACAGGAACAAGGTTGAGAAACACTGCTTAAAATGACTATTGTTTTTATTTTTATTTTGAAGAAATGTTTTTAGACTCAGATTAAACATATAATAATAATAATTATTATTATTATTAGTATTATTTTTAAGGGCAGCATGGTGGCACAGTGGATAGTCACTGGTTCGAACCCAGGCTGGGTCATTTGGGATTTCTGTGCGGGGTTTGCATGTTCTCTCGTGTTCGTGTGGGTTTCCTCTGTATGCTTTGGTTTCCCCCACAAGTCAAAAAAAAAAAAAAAAAACAGGTGGTGCAGGTGAATTGGGTAAGCTAAATTGTCCTTAGTGTATGTGTGTGAATGAGTGTGTATGGATGTTTCCCAGTGATAGGTTGCAGCTGGAAGGGCATCTGCTGCGTAAAACATACGGCGACCGCAGATTAATAAAGGGACTAAGCTGAAAAATAAATGAATGAATGAATGAATTATTATTATTATAATTAGTATTATTATTACATTTTACTTTAACCCATATCAAGTGGTTTCTTATTTTTGTCGTATAGCTGTATTAACTAAAAGCACATTTCATTTATTTCATAATTTTCAGTTTAAATATTTAGAAAAAATCTCTCTTTGTTGCCAGATTAAGGAAGTCAAATGGCATAAAAATAGATCCCAGTGGTTCCCAAGATCTTTCAAAATATTTTCTGCAAAAGAAAGTGAATGTCATACAGATTTGGAAAAACATTAGGGTCATCTTGGAGCAAATTATCACTTTAGGCTCTAAACAGTGACATGTTAATATTAAATAATGATAGTAGAAATTCTCTGAAGAGCAAATCAAGTGCTTTGCAACAATGCTTATTGTCCTTATTGTTAAGAAACGGTTGGGAAATCCATTCAAGATTTGTGTGTACTTGTCAGAATGACATGCAAGGTGTCCGTCCACTTTCCCAAACAGCGGAGAGAAACATTAAACATGACATGAGAGAAATCTTGACAATCCTAAAAGCCGCAAAACACAAGCACAACATCTTGCGGAAAACCAGCCAAACCAAACATGGCATATGGCAGCCATTAAAGTGATCCGACATCAGAGCCGACTTCAGCCATTAAAAAAGCCACACACAGTATTTCTGCTTGATCATGTCACTTTAGCAGATCTAATTGGCTGCGTTCTGTCCATGTTTCACAGCAACAGTAAACCACACTACCCAGCCGGTCTCTTTCATCTCAGCAGAATTACATTAGCGCAGCTGTGTTCGACAGAGGCCGCAACACATCACGACAGCTAACAACACTCGGAATGATTAGAAAAGCAATAAATCCCAGCTTTCGCAAGCCACACATTAGCACATTATGATATTTCAAATCACAGCCTTGTCACTGTCAACAGTCAGACTGTATTTGAATAAAAACGTAGGGATTTAAAAAAGATGAAATATGAAATTTTAGCCTTGGGATTTCTGATAGCACGTTTGCTGAGCTATGCTGTGAATTAGCACATGCTAGAAGGCTAAGATGACTAGTATTTCATTGATATTCCCTGAGAGTATGTCCATTCACGTCTTCACTCTGTTCACCCTGCCCCTGGTAGCGTTAGGATCAAAGGAAACGTTCCTCGAAACACATCTGATCCAACTCTGCATTACTTCACTCATTTACAGCCACATTTGTATTCCCACAGTGTATTCTGCTCAAATATGCTATTTACAGTACTGTAAGATGCAGTGCAGTGTGACTGAAGCAAATCAACATGATTGTAAGACTTAATATGCATTTGTTTGTTTGTTTGTTTGTTTGTTAGTTTGTTTGTATACTTTATTGTCCCCCAAGGGGAAATTTTCTGTAGACTCACACAGCTCTTCAGCAGGTTCTGACACAATAACAATTTAAAAAATAAGCCAACATGCAAAAGAATTACATACACTATTGTTCAGTGTTCAATAGTCTGATTGACACTGGAATAAAAGAGTTCTTAAGCCTGTTCCGTGTCCAGCAGAAAGTTCTGTATCTCCTTCCGGAAGGTAAAAGATCGTAAGATGGGAAGAGTACATGCGATGGGTTACTTCAAATTCTTTCGCTTCATTCAGAGTGCATTGCTCGTAGAGTGTTTGTATACTAGTAAAAGTTTCAGATCCTATTAGTTTTATAGCAGTTCTGATAACATTAAAAAAAATTGATTTCAGATTTACAGAAAGATTGCCATAGCATGTAGATAGACCATATCTGATAACACTTTCAAATACAGCTTGATAAAAATCGCAGGTGTCTCTTTAAGAAATATCCATGTAATAGATATTCCTCAAATAACCTTTAGATAATCTGTTACTGATATATCAATGGTATGACAATTTAATAATCTATAGCATTTTTTTTCATTATAAAAAAACACTTAAAAACTCCATAGATTTTAAAGTTTCTTGTAACCGAATTTTGCATCAAGTAATTATAAGATCTAGCCACCAAGAGTGCATTTCCTAAACAATGACATACATGTAATTGCTTAAAAACCGTAGTAGCATACATACCGCTACATACAGGTGTAGTAACAAGCAAACAAAGAAATTTTGTATGTTTCGAACTTTTGTGCTAAACAAGTAGAGTTATTGATAGCGTCATTGTTAAAGTCCCTTTCTCCAATGACCTTAAGTCAAGGCAGCACTAACTTGCGCTAAATCCTAGGCCCACTAGAACTCATTGAGACACAGGGAAATCGATGGTTTACAGAGTCGATCACAACGGAGAATCATTCACAAATGAATCACTCCCTCCAATAGAATTAGAAGTGAAAGCAGGAGAGAGAGTGTGTTTCAGGACATGGATTAGATCAAATTTAACAGGAAGAGAGGATAATACATTTCTATGCAAACAAACACATGCTCTTTGTCTGCAATGCCCGTGCACTCACTTATTTGCTGATATAAAACAATGATGTAAAATTATAATTTTCATAATTTAAACAAATATTTGCATACTGACCACCGCTGTATACTGTACTTGCATACTGTACATCACTGCACCACTGGTTCTACATTCAATTCAAAGGAGCGCTACCCTGTACTAAAATGGCAGCTCATTTGACGCAATTCTTCCAATAGCGTAGGTGACATCTAATGTAAATATCTATGGCTGTAAATAACAAACGTTTTGCAATTTGGACTGCTTCGTATTTTTTGTCTGAACTATATTGGCAATGCCAGACTTTGCAACCATATTTGGCAAGCAATGCTTTTTGGAAACACACCCCATACGTTTTTGGCAAGAACTAAATGTTCCCATATCACCATTTAAAAATGTTTTTTGATTGCAGTCATACACCAAAAATGAAGTCTTCAGTGACCTAAGCCAGCTGACAATACATAATTTATGCACAGCCTTTTACATAGCCATTTTATTCAGCCAATAAGCAAACATTTACATCATTGATAGTTCCTATTAGGTTAAATCTTACTTTGAATTAGGATCTAATTTAGTCCTCCCAAAAGGTGCTCCTGTTGCCCAATCCTGCAGTGCAAATACACCAAAAAGAGGGTACTTCCGCCAACAATAATAAAAAAAAAACATTCCTCAAATGCAAAAGGCAATACAGATGGCAATAAAGAACCTTTCTTCATATCCCACTATGGTTTTTCTCTTTTACCCATTCCCATCTACATTGACTTATGTCGAAACCACTGATGTAGGGGTCAAAAGCCATCAGAATAACGCAAACGCACACATACGCGGGCACACACACATTTTACTACCACTGAGCCGGGCACAAAAAAGGGAGGAAAAAATGGCAAAGATTAACTTATTGAGGTCTCCATTGCCATAGCAACACAGAATAGTTTTGATGCGTCTCCCTTCACAGTCAATGAGGTTTGAACGTATCACGGAGCAGATAGCTTTTCCGTGGCTTGTTACTAAGGGGGCTATTTAATGCAGATACTGCTGTGCGTCTGAGCACAGATGGCTGAATACTCAAGCATGGCCACTTTGAAGAGAGCTCCCGTCCACATTTTCAGGGGGCCGCTTTGCAACATTGATCTGAAAGGGGGGAACGGTTGTTAATAATGAATAAATCAACAATGGGGAGAATAGCCCAGGCAGAAGCAGTTAAAATGGAATAGTGTATGACTCTGGAGTGATGCAGCGGATTAAAACATGATGGTTGTCATCGCCGTGTTACGATCAGGCCGTTGTGATATGACACACCAGAATCAAGTAAATATGTGTTTGGGAGAGATTCTAATCAAGCGGACGTCAACTTAATTGAGCTGTCAGTCAAACCGAATACTGTTGTTCTGGTTTTTGTCTCGGCATATTACTGTATTACTCATGGATGCGTGCTCGTAGTGGACAGCATAACGGCTTAGTTTAGTCACTCTGGCACGCAGGAACATGCTGCGGGTTTCATCCATTCAAAATGGTGGTCCTGCAAATGTAGTTGAATATTTAATTTTCCTTTTTTTGGCCAGTTTATTAAAAAAAAATTATATTGTATGAGAATGAGCAGGGAGAAATGAGAGAACAAAAATCCCTCACATTTTTTGAGTAAACAACCTGCTCATTAACAGGCTAATTTTCTCAGCAGGAATATGAAAAGTTGTACAAAATACACTCCATTTGCAAAAAACACTTCCGTCCTCACAAAAGAATTTAATTACGCTGTAGGACACGAGTCATTCAGTGCCCACTGGCAACACTGAGACGAAACAGCTTATATACAAAACATGGCAAACACCTGCCCTCGCTGAAAACCCCCACACCTGTGAATGTTGCTGTGTGAACATCCATGTTTGACACGTTTGCCGCAGTTGTTCATACACACACCTGAAGATATTGTTGACCCTGTGGCGGTGCAGCCACCTCTTTCCCATCGCCCAGGCCTATCCCCTCGACGCTGAAGGACATGGCAGACAGGTGAGTGTAAACAATTCATCACTGCTGTGACACCTCCACATCTGCCAGGCACAACAGGGCCAGAGAAGCTGTCAGTCACCTCCACCAGCATCACTCCCCTAAGCCTCACTGGAGCAGGACCACTAATACAGGCAGATGTTTCCTTTATTAAAGCCGCATGTAAGACTTTTAGACACCTTGAAGACCCCCGAGATAACCCTCAATATTGTTGTATCCAACAAAATCATATATATATATTAACACAGATAAATATTCTAAATAATAAATAAAGCGATTATAGCGTATAAATATATTGTTAAAGATATATAGATTATGCATTTATATATTTTTGGATTTTATATTTGAATTAAAAGCTTTAAAAAATGATTAGAAATTCAAGAAATAGTCTAGCAATTTATAATAATAACAAAAAAGGACAATTTTATGTTATTGTATTTGATTTTGTGAAATGCAATAATAATAGTAGAAGGAAAATGACAAATTATTATTATATATATTATATATTGTTTGTAAATCTTAAAATAATAATAATAATATTAATAATAATTATAATTATTTTCACAAAATATATTTTCATTGTTGATTAAATTCAGGGAGTCACGGTTGTGCAGTGGGTAGCACGATCGCTTCACAGCAAGAAGGTCACTTGGCTGAAAGGGAATCCACTGCGTAAAACATATGCTGGATAAGTTGGTGGTTCATTCTGCTGTGACGATTCCTGATTAATAAAGAGACTAAGACGAAAAGAAAATGAATGAATAAATAAATAAATGCTGATTAAATAAATTTTTTTACGATACAGTTGTTAAAATACATTATTGTATAAAATTACAACAGACACATTGAGATTTATAGTGTTTAAGTACTTTATTTTTTTATTTTAGTAACTATTATCATTATTATGTAACTACATAAATTAAGCTAAAATATATCTTCAAATAGTATTAATTTTTCATATTTCCAATTTCCTTCAACTTTGGTAGGTCAGTATGTGCCTGAATGTACTCCATCTATGAAACACATCCACCTCAGCTTGATATGAAAAGCTCTCAATTACAAGTGTCACTTTGTGATGGGCACTATTGTCTAAACAAACATACAAGGCTGGAGGGAAAGCACCTACAGTGCTGGAACCAAGGCAGCGTGGTATTTTCATACGAATGAGGCCGACTAACAGGTGATGAGTGTCAGACCCACAAGTGGCCCATTGTCACACAGAACAAGGACAATATGAAGCTGAGTTTTTCCATAGCCTATCCAGCAGGGGCTGGGATCATGGGCGACCACAGCCATCCATCACCCGAGCTTTAACAATAGCGCAGGGCTACGTCTCCTCATGTACATGTACTGACCCCAAACCTTTAATTCACACTGATATGCAGTGGCTACAGTAACAGTAACAAGGCAATGCAGATACATACTATCCACCTGAATCACATGCTAAATATATTAAAATGACTTACTTTTTGTATGGCTTATAACGATGTTGACGTAAATCAACCCCACAACTAAAACAAGATAACCTTAAACGTTACATCTTAGATTAACAAAACCATCAGCATCAAGGTCTTTCAGGTTGAGAAACAGACTCAAGAGCAAATACTCACAGGGATCCCAATAACAATGCTGGGGTCCTGGTGGGCCACAAAGCCCATCTAGGCCTTTTGTTTCTAGAGAGGGCCTTGCATGACAATCACAGACTGACAGGCAGCGCAGGGGGTCAGAGGAACCTGGGACAAGGCTGTATTGTTCCTCTCCCTGAGCACAAGGTGCACCTCCTTCATACCGACAGGAAACAGAGAAACGACTAAGAATAATCTGGGCAAGCCAGAGGGTTTTCAAACCAAATTACAACTAAAAAAGGCCCTCGTTTAACAGTAGAGCTTACCTGTTGTGGTTTTGGGGTGGAGAGAGGAGGAAAGAGAGAATGAGGCAGGGAGTAAGGGAGAAAAAGACAAAAAGATAGAGAAAGCCACCATGTGAATTAACCCGCCATTTTCCTACTCTTTAAAAGGTAATAATTACGGAAGCAGCTGGAAACTTTTGGGGCTGGAATTAAAAGCTAAAAGCATAGCTCCCATTTGATTTTTGTTTGTTCTCCCGTGAATGGCCATTGGCTGACCAGCGGAGGGGTTTTCACAGTTGCAGGGGACTGCTCTTCTATTAGGGATTTTTTTCCATTGCTCAATTTTTTTTCTATCTAACACATACAAATTGAAGCAAAAGGAAAGACATGTAAATGTTGTGACATACAGTGAGGACTGTGAGTAAACAGAGGTAGGTGAAAATTGGGCAGGGTGGGGTAAAATCCCCTCAGGTAACAGGGCAAAGATAGCCCTCCCTTTTTTGGGGGGAGAGATTCACCCCCTTTTCAACAAGCTCGACAAAATAGCGATTGCGCATACAAAAAGGTAACCCACGCAGTTGGCAAAGATGGTGAGTGTCTGATTATTAACATAAAAGCTAGAGATAACAAGGTAACAACCATGGCCAAGAAACACAAAAGAGCCTCTATTACCTGGATGTTTACAGTTATTTACAGCTACAGAGAGTCCTTTCCTCCTGCTTTTCTCGGGACAAAAGATGAAAATGGCCTTTTTAACATGTCAAGACCAGCGGTGAGGATTTCCACTACTAAAATGCTTAGGGCTTGACCTGAGTCCAGGTTCCCTTTAGACTGCTGGAAGGTTGGATGGCACACTTGGTTAAGATGTGCGAAGCCAGACCAAATTAACCTAGAATTCGGCCCTCGGCCAAAGGCTGCAGCTGTAGACTACACGTGTCTTCATCAGGGCTCCACTCAGTATTATAGTTTTTCTCAGTCGCTTTGGTGCATTTCTCACTACACTATTTACATTTGCACAACAGTTAATGCATTTCTCAAAACAATTAGTGCAAACTGCAAAACCTAGCTGATAACCTGCAAAAGCACGTCACATGCTCAAAATGGATAGTTCATTTCTCAAAATCAAGTATTCATGTCAATCAAAGTGTCAGTATCGTCAAAATGAAAAGTCCTGACACCATTGTTTATGAACAAGATAGTCAAATGGCTTAGTCATGTTTTCATTATGACACATTACTCTGTACATTTTTTCAATGCAAAAAAGTCAGATTTTGGTGACACTTCCTGAAAATGCTCAAGACAGCACTATAGAATATTTGCACAGCCATTTGAAAACTACAGTAAAGTGAGACATCACTGCATTGAGTGAGTTATCGGAGTACAAGACACTAAATATGTATGTTTCACATTTTTACTGCATTTGCTCTTTGCAATCCTAATTTACTCACAGCATTGTGCAAAAGAATAAACACACCTTTATTTACAACAAACATAAACTTTCTTTAGGTAGAGCAGTGCACAACTGTTCACAATATTGCTGTACATATTGAAACTGAGCCTACAACATACACAGGTCTGTAAATCATTCATCAAATTGTTCAATTTTAAAGACATTTTCAGGAAAATAAAGATTTAAATTTGTTTCATAAAATTTTTTTGACAGATTTCGACAACTAGTTCACCATTTTTGTATGTTATGACTCAAGTAATGAGATGAGGACTATTAGTTTTATATAGAATGACTATTCAGCATTTACAAGTTTAGTTCATTTTGACTGACATGACATAAGCAGATGATAATGTTCTAAACAGCAGAGTTGTATGAAAGCAATTGATGCATGTCCAAAAGCATTCGCAATTTGTTGAAAAGACTGAGAAACTGCTACTATGATGTGCACAAATGACTAATTGTTTTGAGAAATGCATTACCTGTTGTGCAAATGTAAATAGTGTAGTGAGAAATGCATCAAAGCGACTGAGAAAAACTGTAAACTGAGAACCCCTTTCAAAATCAATACTTGAATTTGAACTGAGATAATAAATGTGATGTGTAATTAATATTTGAATTATAATATTAAAAAGTTCCATTAAAATATTTTTGAATTCAACAACACTTATTTAACAATGAACACTTACAAGTGTACAAAATTTAGGCATTGCATGGATGGATGGATGGATGGATGGATGGATGGATGGATGGATGGATGGATGGATGGATGGATGGATGGATGGATAGATAGAAAGATAGATAGATAGATAGATAGATAGATAGATAGATAGATAGATAGATAGATAGATAGATAGATAGATAGATAGATAGATAGATAGATAGATAGATAGATAGATAGATAGATAGATAAGCCAAAGTAGTTTAGTAAGAGAAAATCTGTATTTTACTCACCTTCAGACCATCCAATGACCATACATGAATCTTTTTTACAGCAAAAAAAAATCAAGAAGATGCTTTACTGAAACCATGTCTTTAGTAATTAATAAATTGTAAAACATCAGCAACAGGCACTTTAAATCTAAAAAAAATATATGAGCTTTATATGATGTTCCTGTGTGTGAACCACAGGTATTGAAGGAAAATTCTGACATGATGTACTCTGACTCCACTTGTTCCAAACCAGTATGAGTTTGTCCCTCTGCTGAAAACAAAAGAAGAAAAAGGCAAAATGTTGGTTACACAAAAATTAATAATTAAATCAATAATTGCCATCAACTGTTTGCCAATCAACAATTTTCAGAATGTCTAATTTTGTATTCAACAGAAAAAACAATTTGGAACAAGTGAAATGTGGGTTGATGACGATGGCAGAATTTCCATATTTAGGTTTCAGATTAAAAAATCCTCTATTGAAAAAAAAAATCACCTGCAACATGGTCTGATGAGCAAATTTTACTAATATCCCTTTAATATAAGATTAAAATAACTTGCAAAAAACGTATGCATTTACCAATGAGCATAGGCTACACATAAACAACATTTGTGGATCACATAGGCCTACAATAACATGGCATTTCCTGCCAAAAAAGTGGCAGAAGTATTTCAGGAAATTTCTTTTGTTAGCTATATTAATAATTTTGATACAGTAACTTTTCATACTGAAATACTCGTCGCCCTAGCTATGCTAATCTGACAAATCCACTTTCAAAAGCTTCCTTCATTTATTACAGTGTTGTTAATCAAACTTGTTGACTGGGAGGTAAACCAGTTAAGGCAAGATTGATGTTAAAACTAAACTGACACAGTTTCAATATACTAGCTCTATGTTCACCTGCTTTGAAACAATCTACATAGTAAAGCGCTATAGAAATGAACATGAACTGAAATGATTTGTTAATACCTTGATATTTGTAACATTTTTGCAACTTTATGTCTCAAAAATTGGGTTTCAGGTCCAAAGGAAGATTTTGCATTTAGTTAGCTATAACGTAGGCCTATACTTCTGGCTTCGATTTGAGAGATAGAAAGATATTTATAAATGAATAGTTCAATCAAAGTCCTCGAGGGAGATAATGCGTCTGCTGTGCCGAAAAACTAGTTCCAGCAAAATTAAAATAAATACCGTGTGTTTTTGTCGTCTGAATCCATATCCGATTCGTGAAAGAATCTATCCATTGAATCGAATTCAGCGAACAACAGCACAAACACCTGAATCGGCTCATGATTCAGTTTGAGTCATTTGAATCATGATGAGTCGTTACAAAAACATTCTATGCTCTTTTTTCGTTTATTCTGTGACGCACAGACAGAAACCGTTGACTTTCTCAAATTCTCATCGTTAAACAGTAGCGAGATTCTTTTGGACTCAAACGACAGGATGAACAACATTAATATCCTTAAAACTGAAATAACAAAAGCGTTCTGTCAGCGAAGAGGAAGCTTCAACGCTTGGGCACGCTATTTACCGCCATTGTTCTGCAGGTAAGCAGCATTATTTTGACCACACGAGTATCGTTAAGCACACCAATTTAATTTAAATAATGTGGGCATATAAGCTAATAGGAAGTGACAAAAACATTATAAACCTGAACTATGAACGCTTGCAAGTGTCAAGGCATGACATTATGATTAACGTTCCTGGCATTCACACATTAAGTAGCATAACGTTTTTTTTATAGGTCCCAACTTTAGTTTATCTTCCGATAATGTAACATTAATTTTACTGGCTAATAAGTAACGTTAAGCCTAATTAGCATATCTTTCTCTCTCTGTGTTTGTGTGTGTGTGTGTGTGTGTGTGTGTGTGTGTGTGTGTGTGTGTGTGTGTGTGTGTGTGTGAGAGAGAGAGTTTGCTATGTTTTTATGTTAAGTAACCA
Source organism: Danio rerio (assembly GCF_052040795.2). NCBI lineage: Eukaryota > Metazoa > Chordata > Actinopteri > Cypriniformes > Danionidae > Danio > Danio rerio. The sequence goes on along the minus strand of NC_141029.1, from coordinate 33,178,429 downwards.
ATAAAGTTAGAGGAATTACCAGTTTGTAAACATTCAGGATGCGCGCGCAGCGAGGTTACAGAAAAAAAAACGGGAGCGCTAGCGAGGAAATGACATCCGATGTGGTACAGAGTTTGTTGTCTTAGAAATAAGTTATATTGATTACATTCATTCATTCATTTTCTTTTCAGCTTAGTCCCTTAATCAATCTGGATCAGCGGAATAACCGCCAACTTATCCAGCATGTTTTGCAGCAGATGCCCTTCCAGCCGCAACCCATCTCTGGGAAATATATTGATTACATAATATACATATTATTTACCTAATGCTTTCAGCATATTATAACAGCTGGATAAGTTGGCGGTTCAATCCGCTGTGGCAACCCCGGATTCATTAATGGAATAAGCCGACAAGAAAATGAATGAATGAATGATTACCAGATTCAAAACTTTGTAGTGCTAAACCGAGGTTCTGCCTAGCCAAAGACAAGGGGAAAAGATGGAGCTACACAAGGCCTGGGTAATCATCAACAAGCAAAACAACTGCATTCTGACATGAACTGCACCTGTACAGCAGGGTATGTGATATTACATTTTTAAATTTCATTCTGAGCATTCAGTGTCCGCAGTTTAATTAACAATAGTTAACTGTTTTTGCTGAAATCATTGCTGCAATCAGAAATGAGTAATGTGTATGATTCAGCATATCCTGAACCTACCTGATAAAAAATGAGAACTGCAGAGTTGAGCATTTTTTATTATTAAGTCGTCACTTGATTCAGCTCCTTTTTTGCCAAAGACGTTTGCGGTTGGCATTAACAGCAGTGTGGTGTACGGTAAAAGTTAAGTTTTCTATTTTTAGTCATTAGAAGCTGGCATCCTACCACACATAACGACATGTTAGCTATTGCAACCGGTCTCTTTTTGCAACCGGGAACCAGTGTGACGTCATTTGTGATGTAGGTTGGTCAATCCTCTATATGTTGAGACAGGGCTATCATTTTACATCAAAAATTGCCTCTAAAATGAACATTGTTGCCATAAAACAGTGCATTTTCATCTCACCTCTAATATGAAATTTTTATTGAAAGCTATTTTAGTGAAATAACGGTATTAACTTCATTTGCAATTATTCACATTTTAAAGCTAATGATTTCTGCATGTAAATACCACGATTATCCAAAATGTTATATTTAGTCTTGATCGTGGATTTTCCTAATTTTAAGTCTGAGTCATTACAAATGCACTGGAGCCCATTATTTGACATAAAAAAAAATTGAGAATGAACCACCCAAGATAAAATCCTATTTACAACAACGACAATAAATATGATGATAATGTTTAAAATAATTCAAAATCTAAAACAATAAAACAGTTTATTATTCTCTGCACCTTAGTAAACTTTTGAAGGCCAACATTAGGTAGCTTGACCAACATATAGTGCTTGTGGTCGGAATAATACAGCATGTGCCATACACTCTGTTGGTAAAGGATTTGAAAAAGACTGATGACCAACAAGGAAGTGACCTTGGATTTGACTCTGACTATTCTCATTGCAATTGTTTTATGATATTGTAGGTGTCACCAGTCAAGCCATTGACTTCATTAGCACAAGAATTGAGGAGTCATTCTCACTTTGTAAGTTCTTGTTTCTTCTTTCTTTTAAAAAAACAACCATATAAAAAGATGCTTATATTGGGCATGCAATCAATTTGTTATAAATCTAGGTATTAAATAGAATGACTCATGGGAAAGCATAGAAGTACAGCTCCTCCAGAGAGGGATGCCACATCTGCAGGTCATCGGAAGAAAGAAACACCGGTGAGCTCTGAGATAAAAGATAAAGATGACAGGGCTCTTTAGTGCCCTGTTAAAAAAAAGAAAAGAGAACAAGACGCCACTCATCCTCACCAGGCCAGCTTCATTTGCTTAATGGCACACAGCTTGAGTAGGGCCAGCTCCCCTAATAATGATCTAACAGTGCAACAAGGCGAGAACTAAGATATGGAAATATTGAAATTCATATAGGCAGGCTGAAAGCATCTCCGCATTGATCTAGCCTCAGCATGGGTAAAAAGCAGCGCTCCTTTAATCAGGGCAGGCCAGGAGCCTTTGGCTACACAGAGGTCCCTCTCAAGATAAGCCTGTCCTACAGCACAGCTCGCTGAGATGAGGGAGAGAGAGAGTGAAGCCTGGGGGCCTGAGCAGAGAGGAGAACCAGGACTGAATCTCAAATCAACTCATTATTCCCTACCTGCTGCACCTTTGTCATGCACAGATAGTACTTCAGAATTCAATCACCACTGTGAGACCAGGATGACTTTTTTGTTTTTGCCTAACTAGGGACAACCTGTGTGATGGTCTCTGAACATCAAATGAAAATGTTTTGTTGAACATTTTAATTTAGCTTACCTTCAAACTAGAAATAACAAGTAAATTATACAACTAAATGCAATTACAGTTATATAGGTATAAAAGCTAACACAAAATGACTTTAACTTAACACTTTATATAGCTTAAAATAAAACAACTAAAAGTTCATTAACATTATATAGTCATACTAAACAAATACAAATGTAATAAAATAACTAAAACCTTTAGTAACTTTTAAACAAAACAAAAATAGCCCATTCAAACTATTAACATAAACTGCATATACTAAAAATATACTATATATTAAACAATACTAAAATAGCACACAGATATACAATAACCTAAGAATACATACATACGTAAAGTTAAAGTCAAAATTATTAGCCCTTTAGTGAAATTTTAATTCTTTTAAAAATATTTCACAATTGTTGCTCAATGGAGAGAAACTTTTTCAACTCATTTTAAACATAAGAGTTTTAATAACAAATGTTTAATAGCTAATTTATTTTATCTTTGCCAAGGTGACAGTGCATAATACTCTTCTACTTATTTTGCAAGATACTATTCACCTTAATGTGCAATTTAAAGATTTAACTAGGTTATTAGGTTAACAAGGCAAGTTAGGATTATTCGGCATGTCATTGGGACAAAAGTGGCAATTATTAGCAAAAATTAGGTAAAAATTAGCCCACTTTTGACTTTTTTTTCATTCATTCATTTTCTTGTCGGCTTAGTCCCTTTATTAATCCCGGGTCACCAAAGCGGAATGAACCGCCAACTTATTCAGCAAGTTTTTACGTAGCGGATGCCCTTCTAGCCGCAAACCCATCTCTGGGAAACATCCACACACACATTCACACACACACTCATACACTACAGACAATTTAGCCTACCCAATTCACCTGTACCGCATGTCTTTGGACTGTGGGGGAAACCGGAGCACCCAGAGGAAACCCACGCGAACGCAGGGAGAACAGGCAAACTCCACACAGAAACGCCAACTGAGCCGAGGCTCGACCCAGCGACCTTCTTGCTGTGAGGCAACAGCACTACCTACTGTGCCACTGCTTCGCCAAAAGCAGTTTTTCTTTTTTTAAAAAACATTTTAAGGTCAAAATTATTAGCCCCTTTAGGCTATATATTTTTTCCTTTTTCTACAGAACAAACCATCATTATACAATATCTTGCCTAATTACCCTATCCTGCCTAGTAAACCTAATTAACCTAGTTAAGCCTTTAAATGTCACTTTAAGCTGTATAGAAGTGTCTTGATAAATATCTAGTCAAATATTATTTATTGTCATCATGGCAAAGATAAAATGAATCAGTTATTAGAGATGAGTTATTAATACTATAATGTTTAGAAATGTGTTGAAAAAAAACTTCTGTCCATTAAAAAGAAATTAGGCAAAAAAAAAAAAAATGAACAGGGGGGCTAATAATTCAGGGGGTTAATAATTCTGACTTCAACTGTAAGTTATATATATGCAGTTAAGCTCAATATTAGTTTTTGTTCAAATGTAAATAAAAGCTGATATATATATATATATATATATATATATATATATATATTTTTTTTTATTTTTATTTTTTTTATTTTTTTTTTTACTTTGATGGTGGTAAAAATGTCTATTAAACGTATTTTTAAAATATGATCCTTAAATTTAGTTTGTTTTGTATATTACACAAAACATGCAAAAACAACTTCTATCTAGCAAACTAATGTTTTAAACTAAATATTGTTATTTAATTTTTTTCTTGTATATGACAGCCATTGATCCTTGTGCACTTTTATTAGTTTAAATCAATTGTTTTTTCTTTTCTCCTTGTTGTGACCCTATTTTTTTGCCCTCTGCATGTGTGCAAATGAAGTTTTCACCCTGACAATCACACCTTTAATTAAATTAAAACAAAAGGTGCTAAGACTGTTGATTGTCAAGGCAGAGGAGGAAGGAGGGGAGAAGAGGATTGCAGAATGCAATGAATATCAATGTGTGATGAATGACTGGGCTCCCCCAGCTGTCATCCAAATGAACGTGAATATTCAACTCTTTCCCCTCCACTTAGCTTCCATTTAGCTCTGATGATATTTCATTAGCTTGTCCCATGGTGCTGCGAAACGATAAGTGATCCGCGGAAAGCTGTTTCGCCTTCATGTTTATTCTAAAACAATACCATTCTGCCATGCAGTTACATTTTTTTCTAATTTTTGCTGTACATTCTCACAACCAGCACTGACCACAAAGTGTGTGTTGTTTTGCTGAGCATTTTAATTATTGAATTGATTAGTGGAACAGACCTGTTTCTCTCTGAGACAGAGGGTTTTGTGTTCTTTCTTAACAAAAGTAAATCGGACTATGCATGTTGTTTTGCTATCCAGATTTTCACCACACATGGGAAAAGGAGTTTTTAACCAAGCTTTAATTAAATCAGATTGAAATCCTTTAAATTCATACAGTGCAAGAATAGAAATATTGCTGGACCAGCTCCAGCGATTTAGACTGTGACAAAACGGTTGCGACTGTGGCAAAATGCACTGATAAATTAGAAGTTACTTTGGTGACAGTTGAAAAAACTTTTGCTGTTTTTAGTAGACATCACTGTCAGATACTCTAATTCTGTCGTAATAATCACAGCATTTTACTGTCGTACCATGGCTGCTGCAGGCATTATTATATTACACAGCACCTGAAAACAGTCAGGCAAGTTCCTGTTGGTTATATTGACAGAAGTTAGATGGTTTTCAAGCACTGCATTGTATCATTGGGCCTGCTGCAGCCATGGTACAGCAGCAAAGTTCATTGATTATTTGTCAGATTTAAATTATAGTTTTTAGCCATATCAGCCAAGTAGGAAATAGCAACTTTTCATTTATATTGGTAACCTCTGAAGATTAAAGCTTTAAGTTGGAAAATGACTGAAACTCTTTGGTAACTTTTGAGTGTGATTCTAATAGTCTAATTCACTTCAATGACTTATGCTAAACTAAGCTAAAATGCTCCTACTAGACCTTGAGATAGGCTGAATGGATCGAAGATTGTAACTCAACAGTTTAACTCAAGGGGAGCTGTAAAATCAGCCTTACTTCAAGGGCATTTGCGCAGAATTATATTGTACTGATGCATGCATGTTTACATTCACTTAAGAAATAATTAACGGTGGATTTAAAGAGACTAGGCAGAGGTAAGGTGTTTGAACGCTGCTAACACCCTACAGATTTAATAAATAGGCACCTCTTTAGTAATATTTCATCCTCATAAAACACCAAAAAAAGTTGTTTTTTGTCTGAAACTAGACTTTTCACAATGCATATGCAGTAGTGTCTACAGTTCTAGTGTTGCTTTGAGGTGATACTGTGAAGCGATTTCTGTTGTGATATGGTGATATTGGTAGAATATCTCATTAAAGATCATTGAGCTTCTCAGCCTATCAGATTTGAAAACCAGAGCAATCTATTATTTTGTTTCATTGAGTACGTTTACAAATAATCAGATTTTAATAGAATTAAGACAATATACTCTGACTAAGAGTCCACCATGTAAACTGAGATTTTTGATTTATTTAATCTGATCAATGTCATAATCGAACTAAACAGAAATCGGATTTCATCCGTCCATTTCATTCATTCATTTTCTTTTCGGCTTAGTCCCTTTATTAATTCGGGGTCGCTACAGTGGAATGAACCGCCAACTTATCCAGCACATGTTTTACGCAGCGGATGTCACTCCAGCAGCAACCCATCTCTGGGAAACATCCATTCACACTCATTCACACTCATACACTACGGAAAATTTTGCCTACCCAATTCACCTGTACTGCATGTCTGGACTGTGGGGGAAACCGGAGCACCCGGAGGAAACCCACGTGAACACGGGGAGAACATGCAAACTCCACACAGAAACGCAAACTGACCCGAACCTGTAACCTTATTGCTGTGAGACGATAGCACAACCCACTGCGCCACCGTGTTGCCTTCATCAGTTTATACTTGCATCCAAAATCTTGTTTGTCATGGGGGGCATGCATGTCCTATTCCTGAATGAAAGTGAAAGTGCCAAACTGCAGTTAAAGGCAACAAATTAAAAGTGAAACACCTGAAATTACACAAAACTCTCGAGGAAATGTGGAAAGCATGGTGACACAATGATGTTAATTGAATTATGTGCTATAACATGTGAAACAGGATCATGAAAGGAACATTCAAAAAGCAACTCATTTAAACACCTTAATCATATTATTGTCTTGTTCAGATTAAGGCAAATAATTTGCATTACATGGACATTACTGATGTCCATGTAAACGTAGTCACTGAATTAGTTTAAGTGAACTTTTTAAAACTAAGGCTGTAAAGTATGTGCCATTACGTTGTGTAATCTGTAGCCCTGAATTAGCAATATAGACATCTGTCTTTTCCAAATGCAAGAAATGCTTGACTTGAAAGGGCAGCAAACCGTTTTCATTCTTTCTTCATTCGCTTTTACCTGCTCATATCCGCTCCACCACACCAATGTCAACACATCCTCTTCATGTCAAGACAGATTGGTGCGTTATCCCGATGCTAAGCCTTGCATTTCAATCATTGCTTTCCAATTCCTGCGCCACGTATTGATTTTGATGAAAACAACTTGCTAATCCAAATAAACAACATGTCAGTGAGCCATTCAAGCTAACAGAAATATTAGCACAGCATGATCCCTTGGCTGGGCAAGCCCAGGGTCTACCAGAGCTCCTGACCTGGCAGGGGGTTGCAGTAGAGGGTGGGGGCGGTTGTGCGTGTGAGGGGGATGCTTTTGCATGAACATCAAACCAGCAGTAGCGGTACATTGCACTTCATTTATGCACTATGATTCAATGACTGTCAAATTTGCACATACATTTCTTGGCAGATTTTGTTCAAGCTGTGAATTGAATTCAAAGCCTCCTATATTAAAGGGATAGTTCACCCTGAAATGAAAATTCTGTCATCATTTACTCACCCCATGTAGTTACACTCTTCCATATCTGCAAAGAAGATTGTTAAATTATTTTTCAAACTAAAACCAACACACAAAAAAAAAAACACTAACACATTTGTTTTGTAAATAATTGTTATCTGTCATTTTTAATTAATCCCTTGAATTAACTACTGTAACTAATCTGATTTGAACTCTCATTTACCTCTCATAATTATTTATTTAGTTTAGTTTAGTTTATAAGAACATTAGGGTGAAAAATATATGTTTTTTTCATGTTAGAGTAAACCAACTCTTTAGAACAATATTAAGGGGGTGGTCCACTATAATATCATTTGTTATATTTCTATGAAAGTATAAAGTTTTATAGAATTTTCATAAACAACATATTTGAAAGATGCTCAAATGGAGACATTGGCTTTTACAGATCTAGCTTATCAAAGCCTACAGCAAATGAAGTTTGTAGACTTCAAAAAAATACATCCGGGTTATTGATGTTATAAACCCTCCAGTGTACACCCCAGGAGGAAACCTGGAGGAAACCCATGTGAACACAGGGAGAACATGCAAACTCCACACAGAAATGCCAACTGGCCCAGCCGGGACTCGAACCAGTGACCTTGCTGTGAGGCGACAGTGCTAACCACCGAGCCACTGTGCTGCCATAATAAACTTGAGTTTGCAAAAAATATGTGAAAGTTTTGTTTCACTTACACATGCTTATAACCTGATTATATATGAAAGACACTTGTCAAATTGTATTTTAGAAAACAGGCATGAGGTTCAGCTAGGTCCTCATCATTTTTTTTGTACCTGATTCAGGCTCAAACTGATACAGGTGCACTGATATTATAAAAACAGCACATGCTACTAGTAAGAAGTGTGTTGTTTTCTGATGAGATGAAGCCAACCCATGAATCACAACACAGTAGGTTAGCTGAGCAATCAGAGCCCGTTGAAGGCAGACCTTTAGGGGAACCAGGAAATATGATAGTTGTTTTCATGTTAGCTGAATAATGGTACAAAATTATGGTAAGATATGTTAATAAAATAACGTTATTTTTTTAACAAATGAAGCATGAGCACACAATGTTTTGCACCCTATAAACACAACCAACCCTTAAGTAAACACTCTGCACCACCCCATTATCAACCCTGAAGACCAATCCTTAAATTCCCCTTATTTCTAGATTTACCTCAGATGAACTCAAATGGTGTAAATATTAGTTTTAGGCCTCTCCCACCTCCTGGGAGAGGCCCTAAACTGCTCCAGTGACCCCTGGGCTGGTACCACTCGCTGCTGCAGGGGAGCGTGTCAGCTTGGGGGCTTTCTCGATCGCCCCAGCATGCCATGGGGCAGGCAAGGCTCTGCACAGCATGGGCAAGAGAGCGTCCGTGCCGGTTTTAAGGTCATGCTAATTGCCACACTCCTCCGTAGTGCCGTCACTTAGCGGCAGAAGCTGCATTCAGAGCATGGTGCAGGTGTTGGGTGCCCTTTAAACCTTTAATTAAATATCACTGTAAAAGGTTAATGCAGAGAGCCAGGTATTACAGCCTGCAATGGGTGTGCAACCATAAAACTCTATTTGAGTCTGTTGGCATGTGAAGGATTGACCTGATGTTTTTCTTTTTCAAACAAAAAGGCAATATGAGTCAGAATATGAAATGTTGCAGATATTCAACAGCCTTTTTCAATACGATGGTTTAAATCTAATGAGAGGAAAACCCCATTTGATTAAACAATTTCCTGCACAATTAAAACTGATATTCTGACATAAACGTGTCAACTGGTGTATCTGTATGATTTAGACAAAATATTTCTGGCACTATTAAAGAACAATTGTCACTTTTTGATAATCTAATCAGTATTTTGTTTGAGCCATGATAATGAGATCCATCTGCCAGTGGATTATAGTGACGTAATCAAGGGAAAAAATATACAAATGCAGTACAACTTTTGCTAATTTAGTACATAATTAAAATGTGACAAGAAATAAATCAAACAATTACAAGTGGCAAAGCCTTCATTAGGACTAGAGTTTGCAGTCTAAGCAAAGTGGGGGGGAAAGACAAGCAGTATGTGACTGAGAATATGCTTTTGAAATGTGGCCAACAATTCGTACATTTTTTAAATCCACAGAGCCAGAGATCAATAGACTAAATGTTGCGCACTGTGGAAATATTTGGACGCATTAGGAAAATATGTCTCTGCCTGAATTCTGAGCTGTGATATGAGACTTTATAAATATTTGCAGAGGACGTTTTACAGTGTCTGTTATTCAGCCTTTTGTGGAGAACACAGCTGTGATGGAAGAGCATGTATGATTGGTATGACATTAGGATCCAGCACACAATTAACATAAATGACCCTAATTAACAGCCTTTTTTTTTGAGACATGGAAATGCAGCTCTAAAAATCTGGCTTACCTGAGTTCTATTGTTAAATCCAGCTGATACACCCTTGTGTGTCCAATAAATTGAATGGATGTTTCATTAAATAAAAGAAATTGAGCTATTATTTAGCTGTTATTAAATAGTTTAAAAGTTTAGATTTTATCCCCAACGGAACATATTGTTATATAAATGGTACATTGTAGAATGTTATATTTTACCTTCATGACTAATCTTCTTGAAAATATTGTCGTTTTCCATGAAGGTTTGAAACTGCATGAAGGTTGCTAAATAATTACAGAATTTTAATTATTTTTGGGCGAGGTATCCTTTTGAAATGCATATTTTAAAATCAATGAAGTGTGGATTAAATATTAATGATGTTAATTACGTTATTAAGCCTACAAATTAAATCTGCGAGACACATTAATGCACTCAGAATTCAGAAAGCATTTTTTTATTTTGTTGTCACTTAGCTTCTTAGTTTTTTTATTTGTGAAGACTAAATAAAATCTTATTGCTGTGCAGTCAGTATGCATGGAGGCTTTGGAGGCGTTAGCCAATTTCATATGGTATTTTCATACCATATTTCAGCAAGGCAGAATAATCTCACTTAACATAAGAACGGCCCTTCTCTCTGGTGTGCTGCATTGCCCCCTGCTGTGGTTTTGTTGTTTCTAGTTTTGTTAAATAATTAATTCTTCCTTACAATAATTTCCATAATCTATAGCTCACCATAACTAGAATTAACAGTGCAGAGCCTTTTCCTCCCTGCAATTACAATGGAAATATAGACTTTATGTGAACAAATATCCATGTTGAATGGTATCAGTAATTAAAAACATAAATTTTTGATTGAAGAAAAAATCATTTAAATTTTTGAGTTCTCCATTGGGGTTCTTAGTTTTGGTTTTTTGAGGTTCTTTGTGGTCCACTAGATCAGGGCTTGAAGAGCCCAGTAATTTAATTCTCTTACTATCCACCTCACAGCCCAACCTCCGGACCACAGCTTCTCTCAATCTCTTATTTTCTTTTCAAGCCTGTATTTGCCTTCTTCCTCTCTCTTTCTCTATCTCTCTCTGGGCTGAGCTGCCTCCCCGTGGTGAGGGTTGAATCCAGGGGCCACCTGCAGCAGCCGCCGCTAGCGCAGCCAGACGCCGTCGGCCCCCTTTGATATCTGTGCGGCAGCCACCCCAGCCACATTTACGCCCGCGCACCAGCCGCAAAAACCACCAGCTAATGTGGGATATCAAACAACAGTCGCCTTCTCTTTCTCGCCCGCTTTTTTGTCTCTCTCTCTCCCTTCAGCCTTCATTCTCTCTTTCTCCCTCTGTTTTTCCGGGGGTTTGAATTTGGAGTATGTTTAAGCCGCCACACCAGCCGGGCTCAGGCCCTTTCAGAGGCACAGCTTGTGCTCCCCGTCTGGCCCATGGCCTCTGTGGCCGCCTCTATATTACACTGGCTTTTGTTAGCACCGGCTCAACCAAACAGGACTAGCCATAGGCCGCCATTTTCGCCACCACCTGAGAAGAGATGCGAAACGGGGGAAACGCAGATTCGCACAATGAAATGAGCCGAATTTTTCAAGTGAGCTCCTCAGGGAAGCCAAAAGCAAAGATGAAAAGAGGGATGGAGAATACAACTGAAGAAATAATACTTTTATAAGTTTTACCAATCACTGACATCGGTATGAAAAATTAAAAAGAAACTGTTAGGTGTAACCCCATTCGTAACATTCTGAATTTTTTTTCGGTGTATATGTCAAACACTAGTAAGTGATGAAACTAAGTGGCGGACGTATTGTTTGATCACGTTTGATAATGTATATGGTTTTCAGACTAAGGAAGCTACATTCACGGAGGTATTCTAGCAGACGCCCCAGGAAGACTGGGATAATTAAATGAATTGAATAAAAGGATGCAATGAATATCCCTGCACAGCGTCAGGTTAAAGCCCACAAAATTGAAGTTCAATCTAAAGAGTTTAATGTCAATTGATTTGAGCAGTAGAATGTATAGCGACTGTCTTATTTTAATTTCTGTTTGCTATGTATATGAACGCACAGTAATTTGACCATTAGCAGTAAAGCATTCTGTGTAAAGCCCACCTGATGCTAATAAAAAAAAGTTCCCAATATAAATAAACATACTCAATAAATACAAAAAGCAATAACCACAGCACAGCGTTCACTTTAAGGTGCTATTCATTTCACCAACAACAGAGAAAGCACACTATCGGGGTCCTTGACAATACACAAATGCCCCTCGTTTTTTTTTTACACATCCACATGCTAAGAAAATAAACAATGAACAAGCGCTGTTTGTATAAACACCTACTTACCAAGACGCTAGCACACCAAAGCAAATGCACTCGTACACCTGAGGAGCATGTGGTGCTAAACTTAAGCTAATTAAGTGACAGACAATTGCACTCAGGGGAGACATACCTAGGAATCTCTATCAACAACTGGATCAACATGGCAGAGAAGAGAAGGTGTTTATTAGCCAGTTGTTCGTATGTTTCTTTGCACTACAGTGTTAAAATGACTCATTGCTTCTGCAGTCTCTGTCTTTTAGAAAGGTGTCATTACAAACTATCACAGGGAATGTTAAAAGGGGGAGTTCACCTACAAATAAAAATTCTGTTATCATTTATTACTCTATTGTTTTCTGTAACCAATATGACTTTTAATTCTTTAGGGGGAACACAAAAGAATGAATGACAACAATGGATTAGAAACAGAAAAAAAAAAATCTTTTGCATCAGTGTTTTTGCATTTCAACTTTTGCATATTAATTTTGTCAAAATGTTTTCCTTTCACAAGGCTCATCAGAAATGACTATTATAAGATATTATGCATGCCAGGCAAGATGTTGGCATGTTTATTTGGGAAAACGCCCACTATAATCCAGTTGTCTATAACACTATAATACCAGTTTTCTGGTACTGACACATCCATATAGTCTGAACATGTTATGCACATCATGAAATTATTTAATGTACCAAGTCACAATTTTATAGTTTACAAGGAAACAATAACAATGTCATTTTCAAAACTTGTATTTTCTGCATAAATATGTTTTTTTTTTCAGTTTTTAATTGAAAGTGGTGTTTTGCAGATGACCAATAAGTCAAATGAGACCAAATGAGTCTGTGCACACAGAAATCTGCAGATTTTTAGCCTGTCGAGCCTGTTTATACTAGTTTATATCTACATGTAAATTTATATTGATTCAGTTTTTAGATTAATTTCATAAATATTATTGACTGATGTGAAAATGTTCAAATTATTTATTTACAATACAGTATGTAAAGTATTATTCTCTGTCTTTTAGTAGATTGATTATATAAGTTGCTGCTTTTTACCAATTAAGTGGATCGAATTGGATTTGCATTGTAAACCTGAAATAAAAATTTAAAAGGTATTATTTTTTATTTCATATATTACTTTTTTTTAGTAATCATACTACCCAAATCATTAAGCATTACAGTCAAAATCATTCCGATTTATTACAAAATTCTGTGCAGAATTTCTCAAAATATCTTCTTTTATGTTCCATACAATCTTGAAAATAGAGCTTCTTTATTGGCATTGATGGTTATATGAAAAAAATCCTTTGTTATTTAGCTGAAAGAAAAGATATTCACACTAGGAAAACAAATAATTCATTTGAGAACTGTTGCCTAAAAAGTTTTTTCAGGAACCAGAAATGATGCTTCTATGGCAGGGGTCACCAGTCTTGTTCCTGGAGGTCTGGTGGTTTAGCTCCAGTTTGCCTCAACAAACCTGCCTGGGTGTTTCAAGTATACCTAGTAAGACCTTGATTAGCTTGTTCAGGTGTGTTTGATTAAAGTTGGAGCTAAAATCCGCAGGACACCGGACCTACAGGAACAAGTTTGGTGATTCCTGTTCTATAGGATCAGTGTAAAAATGTATCTTTTGAAAACTTAGTTTTAAAGTTTGAAGAAGAAAAAAGCCATTTCAAAGTGCTGAGAAATCCTGACAGAACTAAAACTTATGTGGACCGTCCAATGAATTTTTACTTAACTAGCTGACAGTGGGATATTTCAGCCCAATCTCACTAGAAAACATAATTATTTTAAGAACTGTCAGAGAAGTGTCTAATTCGTATGAATTCATACAATTTCACTCATATGAAGACATATGGTTTTTAAAAGAAGACAAACTCCAAACCCCACCCCTAAACCCAAGCATTACTGAGCAAATTTTACTGCAATGTATAAATGAGACACTGAAGCAAAAACTAAAAATTGACATTAGATTGCACTGGATATTGATAACTATTAACAGTTTTTGGATTTTTTTACTTTTAAAAACAATTTTCTACCTGTTCGATGGCATTGTGATTACGGATCTAAAATATATTCTCTTTAAATGTCTGAGTAAAAAACAAAACTTCTTCCCCTTTGAACACAATATATATTTTATTTTAAGAAGCATTTAAAATATTTTGGAACCGTAAACATGTGAGGCTAAGTAATTCAAATGATTCATTGACTTCTGTCTTCATTAGTTTCAAAAACAGATTTCTTTACATTTTAAAAAGGCATCTTTGGATATCTTTTGTTGTTCTAAAAAACCAAACAAAAACAATTTAATATACATATACATACAATCTTACTTATACATATCTTACATATACCGTATGTTGACAGTTGTAAAACCTTGGCTTTTCCAAACCGCGGTATACCTTGAAAACAATTATCATCACATGCCTAATTATAGTCTACTATCATAGAATATATTTCTCTAGGAAAAGACTGTCGAGATTATTTTGACATTTAAGTCATGGATTAAACAAATTATGCTGAACATGAAAATTTGTCAATCTTGTAACTGGAAAAAAAGAAATAGATAGAATTAATGTGGGGCATCTGATGCAAGAAAATGTAAATATAAATATACTGACATTGTCAGCGTTATCAATAGAGATTTGTGGAGGTATCAAGATTACAAATTCCTGTCAAATCTGTTAAGGTCTAAAAACATTTGATGAAGGAGCACGCCTGCAAAATCTGTCGCAAACAATAAATGTTAATTCTACTTGTATCTCTCAGATAGATGCAGTTCCATTGTGCTACACAGGAGGAGTTTGGAACGCTCCGTGGTTACGGCTCTAATGGCTAGTCGTTAGTAATGCTCAGTGATTGTCATTACCGAATACTCTTGTCTAAGCATGAAAAAGCATATTGCAGTACAATCCAGGCTGGGTGAAATACAGAATAAGGCAATAACCTATCAAAAAGGAGCTTAACTTTTTAGAGATGTAACGATAAATTCTTCGATTGATATCTATGGAAGACGTTTTACATTTTCTGTGGCCCACAATGGCTTGTTAGAGAACGAACAATAAAGAGCCTCTTAGAGTGCTGTGTTCACCTTCGACAAGCATGTTGATGTGCTGACTATTGTTGTAGACTGTCTTCAAAATGTGAAAACCCTAAACTGTCTCACTAAAAGCCCATTACTAAGACATGACCATAGTAAAATGGATGCATTTGTAAGATCGCGTGTAATAGGTTGTAAATTACAGCACAGGAAATGTTTAAACCTGGCAAACTAGTTAGTTAACAATGATGATTTAGTTAAAATATTTAAAAATCTCCATTCGAGTTACAGTAAGATGATTAAACTACTATATTTTGATAAGTTCAACTACATTGCCATTTTTCATTGGTTCCTAAAACTGCAATGCATCTGTTTGACATCCCCTGTCACATTACTTAACAAAATAAACAAAGTAAGCTGGAACTAGAAAGAGCATAAAGCAGTTTAGAGCATGTCAATTTTTCCTAGGGTCTGCAAAGGTTAAACTCAAGTGGCTGGTAACAACTCTATTATGTGCTGAGTCTCTGGTTGGCAAACAGAAGCGTTGCATGTAAAACTGTAGTGGAGGCCTGTCCCTAGAGACCCCTGTGCACAGCAGGTTAACCTGTCAGTGCTTTTTTAAGGCCTGATTGCTAAGCCCCCTGTAGCTTGAGGTAAACTGACAATTTTCCATCAGCAGGGAGGTTGGCTTTATTAGTGATAGGGTAAAAAAAAAGTAAATTCAAGCGCAAAGGGTATTGTTCCTTCCAATGGAGGATTAACATATGAGAGGTTCAATCAATTAGCTTGACGCTAAGAAACACATGAGCCTAGCTAATGAAGAGACATCCTGAAAACTGAATGTGCTGAGTTTGAAAAGATGGTAAACAAGTGTGCAACTGATGATTAGTTTCACTAAAAGGTTCATTCAAGGATCATGAAATCAACTGAATGGTTCAGAAATAATCACAGAGTATGGCTAGCCAATAGTCAAGCTTGTTTTTATAAAATTATGACAGCAAATATGGGGTTTATAAAACTGTTTGCGCATATTTAGAATTTATTTGGAGGTTTCTGGACTTGTATGATTTATGCTATGTCTGGTAATGATACAATATGTTCTTTCTCCAGGAAAAAAGTCCCTGAGAACAGTCAAGCTCTGTAAACTGCTCGGTAAGTACAACAAGTGTTTTTTGATTAATAATTTAGAGAACTGAAAGATAACAAACATGTCAAATGTATTTTCAATGGGTATTATTGATATTTGTAGAAATCATTGACAAGTGTAGTACAGTTAATATACCTGGGTTTATTGTTACTAATATTTACCCAAGGTGAACAAGAATAGTGAAAACAAGGGCTCTATAAAATCATTAAATCATCAAATCAAATCATTAAATGTTAGAAATATAAAACCATAAGATGCACACTCTCTTCTAGTAAAATGCACAAGTAATGACAGTGCACTTACCAAGTCATGAAGGGTATATTTATAAGAAAACAGTTTGCATATAAGATTTAAAGTTAGTCAAGCTCTAAAGTAAACAGAGATTCACTCTTAAATTGATAGTTCAGCAAAAATTCTAATTGTTTTCTCAACCTCAGACTTTTCAAGAGCATTTCTGTTTTTGCCAATACCAATGTTGAGTTTCTTTCTCTTTTTTTGAGATTGGAATGACCCAAGGGTGAGCAAACGATGATACAATCAGTTACAATAAATTTTCATGTGAACCATCTGACTAAAGGCTGATTTATACTTCTGTGTCAAGTGCACGCAGTTGCATACTTCTTGCCGTGGCTGACGCTGATGCGCACCTATCAAAAAATGTAACTATACGTCGCAACGACGCATAGTGCAAGCTCTGTGATAGGTTGGCTTGTTAGTGGTGATGGGCATGAGTGGCGCTGAGAGCTGCGAGGCCGATGGAGCGATTGTTTACAAGTGTCGAGTCATGTGAATGAGCTCCAGACGGAAACTTTTATTTCGTGCTTACCTTATGATAAAACCTGTTGCACATTCACCGGTTCATGTCTCTGAATTAGCGAGTTTGAGCTACTTGTAGCAATCAGAAAAATCAAAACACCCATGAAGAAACTCAACACAGAGGAACATAAAAACCTGGTTTGAACCTTTAATGTCACTATTTTGCACACAGACAAGTGTTGGCTAATTGCAAATAATGTATTGTTGATGAAGCGCAGAGCAATGAATAATTCAAACGACATATATACACACATATCCATAAGTCATTAAGGAAGATGCTGACCCTAATAAGAAGACGTTGACATGGGAGACTCGGGGTAGTTTCCTGACAGCATGGGAGCCATTTAATCTAGCCCTTGATTAACTCATCGTCTGTCCACTTGTCCTACAGACATGTGCTAACATGTCATAATCGTCATAATTCTCATCAGCCTCTACTCGCTCCCCAGCTTCCTGATTAGGGCCCTTTTCCCAGAAGGCCTCTGGTTAAAGCTTAATAATTCCCCTTAGCCTCACCCCAGTGTACTGTAGGCCCTTCAATTAAATACAGAATAACTAACGCACGCGTACTGACTCAGGATGGACCCTACCTCCAGCTATACTCCATGCTGACAGGCTGCACTGTTCTTCGGTTTGCAGCAATTAGTCCCCTCTTATCAAACCCCTGGCACAGAGTGTGCTCTCCAAATGTGCTTGCTTGTTTTATTTTGTGAAGTGCCACCACAGTGCTTTGTGGACAGGGAGGAGGGACTTGTGTGGTGCAGAATTCAGCATTAGGAACACAGCTTGTTGCTCGCTGCACCTTCAAATAGCTTTCCTCCCCTTTGTTTTATGTGCTTTTTTGGTACGACAGGACAATATCTGTCAGGAGTGCCACTCTTTTAATGCAATTCCCTCTTTTCAGCATCATTGTGAACAGCTGTCAACAGTGTTTCCCATTTATTTGTCGAGTGCTAGAAGGATGGGGGCCTAGCAGAATCCCCCAGTTCTTCCGCAAGCCCACCGGGGATCGTCTTCGCTCAGACTTCCCACGCGAGCTATGCGCGAGGTGGGAAGTAAATGCACTCGTTTCCCTTCCAGCTAGGCGCTGTTTACTTTTCAACACCTCCTTTGAGGGCCGCATCCCAGAGACCAGACAGCCAAGAGACTGGAGGGATGTCACTACACAACACCAATTTGTGGAGTAGTGCGTTTGGCTCTCCATGTTTATGAAGCCATCTTCTGCCACACGAGCACCTGTGTGATGATGAGATGTGCCGCCTCAAATAAGAATACCTCTGTCAGGATGAGCGAGCCCATCGCGTCCTTTTCAACATAAATATGACTGTCAGGAGTTTGGGGATACGTGGTGTTTCTCATTGTTTTTGCCACTTGTGATTTGTCAAGAAATCAATATACTCATTATCACTGCAGCTGCCTGAGAGTAGTGAAAGAATGTATGTCAGGAGACGGAGATTCGTGTGTCTGACATGTAGAAAATGGGAGAATTAAGATGACACCTGTGTATATGTTGAGGAATAATATCACATGAGTGTGTAATGAAGCTTCTGTGTATCTTGTGGAAGTTACAGGGACATTTTTCAAGTATTAGATTACTATAGTTTTTTTGGGAATAAATTCATTATGCATTTATGATAACACATTAATCAATTAATTGATTCCTATATTAAGTCCGTTTTTTATCGTGGAACACAGCGGAATTCTGGCATATATTTTACATAGCGGATGCACTTCCAGTCACAACACATTCACACACTCATACACTGGCCTATTTTGTTTACTCAATTCACCTTTAGCACAAGACTTTGGACTGTGAGGGAAACTGGAGCACCCACACAAACACAGGGAAAACATGCAAATTACACACAGAAATGCCAACTGACCCAGCCAGTAATCAAACCAGCGACATTCTTGCTGTGAGGTGACAGTGCTCACCACTGAGTCACTGTGCCACATATATTGATCAATATTCAATTTAATGTATACATGTTATTATATTATAAAATATACTTTTGATACATTTAAAAATTTACTTTTAAATTATTGTTACTTTTTATTTTTAATAATAAATTGTTAGTACTATATACTACTATGATAAATAATTATATCATTTACATTTCAGTTGTTTTTCATAAGACAGTTATGAAGCAAATTAAAGTAAGAACAATGGCTGTAAATCATGGTTCTGAAAGGACATTGGCCAGACTAGATCCCATTTCTCCAAGAAAGTATCTCTTTTTTTCTAGCAATTCCAGTTTTATGGATTTGCAGCAAAACTTCAAAACATAAATTCACATAAAATGTATGTTAACATTATATTGAAACTTTTGTTTATATTTTCCAGAACAACTAACCACTGAGTTATGGGAACAGAAAAATATCAATCTGTAAACATTTTTTTTATAATTAAAATGATAAAAAATAAACATGCGTTATGGATGGGACCAATAAACAGTCTGCGAGTTTACAACATACAACATGCTTTGTAGAAATTCTGTGAATTAAACTGCACAACCCCCCAAAAAATTGCTAATCAACAGAACAAGAGTTGTCTCACTATAAAACATAAATGATTGATTTCATTTTATTTAAAATGTTGATATTTATGAGGAAAAAGCTTCACCTCTGCATTATGGATGTGACAGATGTGAAATTGCCACTCGTTTTCAAAATTATTTAAAAACCTTGACAGACATTTTTGAATATTTCTAAAGTACTGTGAAAAACTTGCTTGCACAAATAACCTAAAAACGGTTTCAGTATTTTAGTGAAAACTGCATGAAATATCTCTAATACGTTTTTAAGAAATGTAGTACTTTGTCACTTCCTAGATTTTTTGGAGTCATGCTGACAATTATATATAGAAAGTTGCTTGGGACGTCATTTCTGTACTTTTTAAAAGGTAAATTTGATACATGAAGGATTGTCTTCTGGGTTTTTTTGTTTTAAAATTGAGGAAATTTTGTTGGCTGTTAAACTTGATACTCTTTCTGGTGTGCAGAACCGTCATTTACTTTTTTTTACAAATAACAAGTCTAAGCACATTGACTTTATTTGTGCTGAAGTGGCAAGGGAATCATTACGTTCAGAGCTGTCACAACGATACATTTTTGCACACATAAATTAAAATCTGCTCCATTCATTCAAATCAGCATCACTTTGGGCATTAGCTTATGTTAGCGTGCATTGTTGTTCTAGGCATTGACATGTGTCAGGTGCTACCTGACTAGCTGCTGATGAGCTCACTGACCATGATCGTCAAGACTGTCAGGGGACCCTGGACCACCAGCATGGAAACTTGACGTTCAAAGTCAATCAAATTAGCTTCTTCCAGCCCACTAGCCTGAGCAATGAACAACCTGCTCAAAACCAATAGCTTGGAGCTGATGACATCGATGAAGCGATCGCACATGCACCTCATGGGGTAAGACATACATTGATAAATATGGAGGATATGAGCAACGCCATTGAACAGTCTTCAAAGAATAACAGTCAGTGCAGCATAATGACGATAAGTCAGAGATTTGCTTTCTCTCTCGGTGCCTTGAGCATTGTTTTGAAGAGAAGGTATCAAATTGGACTAATATTTGCATGAGACAGAGATGTTTTTGTAGTATTCAGAGAGCTCCACAGGCACACGGCCTCCCCATGTGACGACCAGACAGTGAAAATAAAAAAAGGATCAGTTCTACAACTTACGGCACAGGAATCCATTCCGCACAGACTGCTACTGTTTTGATGTTCATCTTCAACCATTCCTGGTGTTTTAATAACCTGTGGAGGGCCACTTGTAAACTCTTGATGTGGGCAAAGTCAAAAACTTGTAAGATATTAGATATGCGCAGGAATATCAAACAAAATTCTCGGAGCACTGGGGTGTTTTGCTTTTCACATTTGCTTTTAAGATTTAGTCAAAGGTGCTCAATGAGAAAAGTACGAAAGAGACAGCTGGGAAGAAGCTTATCTGCAAGATGTAAGGAGGGTATCTGCGTGCTATTTGATATTTTGAAAAGAGCCATCAACACTCATTTCTGTCAAATTCTTCTGAATGGCGTTTGCCTGCTCTAAGTATCGTTGGACGCAAGAATAACAGCAGGAGAGAGACGTGGGGTGTCTCAGATATGGCTTATCGGAAGTACGTTTGCAGAAGGCTTTGACTATGTATATTAACCGATTGAATTAAGCACCACAACAAATTAATTTTGACAAAATGCATAGTTTGCCTCTGTGTTTTGGTAACTCACATTGTAAAGCTTGATGATGTTCATGTTTATTTACATTGTGCTTTTACAATGTAGATTTTGTCAAAGGAGCTTAACATAGAAGTTCTAGTAAACTGAAACTGTGTCAGTCCAGTTTTCAGAATTTAAGTTTAGTTCAGTGTGGTTTAAATTTAACTGCTGGAAGTACAAACACTGAAAAGCAAGTCCATTGATGCGCATTCCACAAGTCCCAAATTGTGGGTTTTTATTTGTTGAAAGCAGCCAGTTGAGTCAAATTTCCTTTTCCTCCATAAGCCTGAGAAAAAATGCTGAAATAAACAGGTAACTTCAAACCGTATGCCGGTTTCCATGACAAATACAGCATAAAGGTGGAGAATGTAAGGGGTTCTGTTCCATTAAGTCATTAAGTCCTTATAAATCCAAACTCTGAGAGCATCTTTAGCCCTGCTGCTGCCCTCAGGCAGAGAACTGCTGTGTTTGAAGATCAAAGTCATGGAGGTGTGACTCCAAGTTTATATGTGCAGGGAAATTGAAAATTTCCCTAAACTGGAGGGGCCTGCATAAAAAAGTAGGCCACACCCCAGTAATACCTTTCAAAAACAGAAGTTCCACTTTTTTTCGCAAGGTTTTCAGAGATAAATGATTGAAAGTGCATGCTCTAAATCGAGATTTAGTGAGTAACTGGCTTACGTCATTAAGCCTCAATTAGTGACTCAAATTTGAGAACCTTCTGTAGGAGTGTGCCATCCAAATCCACCTACCACCATCTATAAAGTATTACAGAAAAAAGAAAACAAATAATCGATTTAAAAGTGGTGCCTTTTCTGTTAATAATATTTTATAAAATAATGACTTAAATTATTTGTCTCAATGTTGTGCATATATTTTTAATAAAAGCTTTTTTCAGAATGTTAGTGTTTAAAGAAAATTACATTTGCAGGACATTATGGCTCATGTTTAAAGAATGATAAAATATTTGCATGAGAATACACTTATTTGGGCTTCCTGCAGCTCAAATTGTATAACAGCACATGGCGGTTTAGCAACATAAACACTAAAAACACTAGGTTGTTTCAACCCAAATTTGTTACATTTTTTACATTAAAACATTAACATAATAATTGGGATTGTCCATATTTTTCAAACATTAAGTTTGGCAAATTTATCATGTTTTGAGTGAGTTTGATTCAGTTTGCTTTAAATTAAAGCATCTGTAATGTTTACGCATTTGGAATAGCATACCTGTTCTTTGTAATTCACAGTTGTGTGACTCACAATATCAAAATTACTTCCATAAATGAAAAACACATCTTCAATGGGATCATATATAAAAGGGAAAGTCTTTAGCAGGGGAGGTTTTCAATGGTTTGGTCATGTTTGTCCTGAATAGGCGGTGCCAGCTTGGGTTTCCTCCAGGAATTAGGCTTTTTGTTTGTGTCTATAGGCCAGAAGTGACAGCTATTCCTGCACACTCAAAGTAAGCTTATACATTTGTCGTGAGAAAGGCTGTGTCTGCGTCCACCCCTCAAGACATGAAAGTCTCAATTCTGTAACAGGAAGCTCAACTGTACATAGACTTCCACATAAACATACTATAAGAAAGGGGAGTGGTCTAAACAGGCTGGGAAATTAAGGAGGTACAAAAGAAAAGGCCTGAGCAGTGCTTCAAGTGCAATTATATTTAGTGTGACGCTTGTGCTCCTAAAGCAATGTATTATTTTTGAATTGCTCACATATTTTATGTTATACTTTATTTTAACATAAAGCAATATGCCCACACTTATATAATGTAAATAAACTATTTACCATAGGTGTTTCTGTGTAACTTGTTTTCAGATTTCTCAAATGACCACTTACAAAGGATACTGGTCACAATGGATATAGTTTAAAATGTATATTTGATGTTAAATTGCGAAAAGATTATTAAATTTTTTTCAAGTTATATGTTATAAACATTTATAATCTATATATAAATCAATAACTAATGTCGCCTCTCAAAGCATACAATTTAACAGAACGCAAGCAAAACGCAAATTTCCTCAAATAATTTTTCCTGTGCGAAAAATGTCAGTAAATTAACATAATTTAAATCACCCACAAACAATTGTTTAACTATATTTCCTCTCAACTTAACCAGAGATAAAAAGAACAGAAATGTGTCAATAATAATGCATTTTCGTTATTGTGAAGAAATTATTCGTTTTTGAGAATAAAACAAAATAATTACTGGTAAAATAATTGCCTTCAATATGATCCTCAACCTCGTGTGCGTGATTTATAGGTTTTATAACCTAGGTTAGTTTTTTTTTATTTCATAGACATCCAAATTAATTTATGTATATTGGTAAAATGTAGGTGTATTAATATTTCAATTATATAAAAGTAATATGATTTTTAAATGAAAGGATTGTGTTAAATGGGATTTAAGTGATCACTTCTACATGAGCGCCTCTGCAGCGTCTGTCGTTTTTCTTCATTTCGAGCTGAAATGCACATGTAACATGTTGCAAAACAGCAGTTACAAAAAGCTATTGCACAATTGCAATCTATCTTTGAACATAACAAACGTCCATCAAATGAGTGCAACTTAGAGCACATTTGTAGCTCTGAAACCCCGTCTTTCCGAAGCCAGAGTTTTATTCATTTTAATCTTTACTAATGTTTCTTAGGACATTACCAATATATTAATTTCAATGTTAAGATTTAAAATGGAATGCGTGATTTACTCGCGTAAGTTTTTTTTTCAATCCAGTGGATAAATAAATCTTAATTCCCCGAAAATACAATGTGCAGTATCCGTTGTAATGCATTTATTTGGAGGTTAATTTATTTATCCTGACATAAATATTTAAATAGTTGACTTAATACGCATTTTCCACATATTACGTCAAAATAATTATCGAAACATTTTATCCGTCTTATTTCTGTTTTCCGGCAAACATTTTTTGCAGTATTTTCATTCAGTGTTTGGTATTCATCTAACACCAAATGGATTTATGCTTTCTTTTTTTGCATCTTACTTGAGCCCAATAAATATGATTCGTTTGTTTGTCTGTAAATTTGTTATGTTCAATTACATCATTCTCAGAGGGTCCATACTCCATCAATGTTTAATTAAAATTATTAGTAAATACACTGCTAAATACGTTGCAGTGGGCATCATTGTGAGGGCATCAGTTAGAGTCCACTAAAGGATTACTGCAGGTCACATAAGGATACACGGGCTTACGGTGTTAAAAGGCCTACGTGTTCTTCAGAATATCTTTTCATATCTTTCTGAAATACATTGCAAATGAACAACAAATATTCAGATCGTAAGGTTTAATGTGTTTCAGTTTGTAAAAGCCCAAGTTTGATTCACCGCAAGATGGCAGCTTTTAAGAGGCAATAAAGACTGTGATCTGCGTCAATAATAGTTAATTGTGATACAACTCATTTCAATCTTCAATCTTGCATTAATAATTTAATTATTTAATCTGAGATCCAATGCGCCCAATCTAGCCATTTTGTCCTCCAATTTTGGCAAAGCTGCTTATACGGTTTCTACAACATTATAATATTTACAAAAAAGTAATTCCTAGCTATTTTACATTTCTAAAAGACGTCTACATATGTAGACATATTAGTCTACATATATGACTGTAATACATTTGTGCAAACGCCCGGAACAATTTTAGATTTTTACAATAATCAAAAAACTGCGTGTGTGTGTGTGTGTGTGTGTGTGTGTGTGTGTGTGTGTGTGTGTGTGTGTGTGTGTGTGTGTGTGTGATTTGTATTCATTTAAATTAATAATATAAGTAAAAATAATTAGACAGAGATAGCCTACAATAAGCCGAAATAATTTCATCCCAAAACAATCGCTATAAAATTGACTTCTCGACAAAAAAGTTCAAAATTAATAACAACAAAAAGAAAAGCAATAAAATAATAGTTGATTTTTTTTTATAAATCTGTCTGTCGCATTCTGCATGTGAGAAAACCCACACTTTGTGTGTGTGTGTGTGTGTGTGTGTGTGTGTGTGTGTGTGTGTGTGTGTAAAAGAGACTGCGCATACATGTCTGCGCATATTTCTGCAGGTGTAGATGAAATCGGTTGGAAAATAGGCAGCCATTGCCCTAATCATTGAAAGCCAGGTTGTGTCTTCCGTCTAGGTGGAATTACAGCTCTTGGTTAACAATTTGGTGGTAATTAGTTACATTTTGGAACATTGGAAATATAAAATTTATGTATTTTAACAAACAAAAAAAATCTGTGTGGTTGAAATGCATGTACAAATTATGATGGCCTAATGTTATACTGTGTTGTGTTTGTAGTGGCCTCATCCCTTCAGTCTGTTAAATGGTAAGCGGGAGTTGGCAGCACTCACCAGCTTCATTAATCAAAAACAAAGAAGAAAAACAAAGTCATTTTAAGCATCACGTCCATTTATCATGCTCGCAACGAAAAACTAACAAATGTGAAAAAAATATTGTTATTGCTGATATTGTTTTATTATTTTTTACCTTTTAATTTAATTTTACAAATATGCATGATTTGAGAAGCTGTCTGTGTTGCGTAAAATCTGCATTTCAGTGTTACCTGCATTTTAGCTAAAAGGCCCTTTAAAATTCAAGACTGTTTGATAATTTTTATAGTCGTGCATAAAAAAATCAACAACATTACGTTTTAAAAAACAAAGTATTTTTTCAAGTGAAATGTACAGTTTTAAACTGTATTTCTTTTGTACGGGCAGGGTTTTCTATACGGATCAATATCAGAGCAGCATGCGCTGAGAAGGAAACGCCATCCAAGCTCGGCAGGACGCTGACCTTTCACTCTACCTACAGGTCACATCATCCTCCCCTAAACAGGTCAACACACAAACACAACTATGTCAAAGTAGCCTGGTTGGCGGCTGGAACATTTATATCCAGCCGCCAACCAACACAGACCAGCAATTGGGCGATTCTGCCAACAGCAGAGAACGTAAGTAAAGATTGTACCCGGTAGCCCGCAGGCAACTGCACATTAATAATAACCATTGTTCTGGTGATTTCTGAATTGGCCAACTGGCTTCTTGTGGGTGGCTTTAAGATGTATTTTCCCTGAATAAAATATGTAGCATATACATTAAGTTCATGTGCACTTCCAACACAATCTCACGGCAATTCGTAACTTACAGTCAACAAAAGAAAAAAGCGCCTAAAATCCTATCCCTTCCCCCAGGCTTTACTCACATGAATATTAATCTGATCCTTCACATTATAAAGTTGTACGCGTTGCACTTGAGCTTTTATACAGATAGTAGCCTAACTCAGATGCGATCGCTCTCAAGTACATCTAGTCTATTAATTACTCATGCTGAAGGATTGTTTTCATAGCACTTTTCGTCTTGTCAGTGATATCATCATACAGGAAAAATAACCTGAGACAATATTCAGTGATGTCTCGGCACAATGTCAAATGCCTTTTATTTAATTCCGCGTTTTTGGCTCTCGGCTGAATGTTGCTGTATCTAGACGATTATGAAAGACTAAAATCCGACTCACAATTGAGCGAACAAGTTGCAGAAACTGACAGCTCTTAGTTTTGCGGGAAAATGTTTCTTTTTTCAGAGCTTTACAAGAGTGCCAGAGTCAAGTTCAAGTTCACGGCCACTTGATTTTAAACTCTATTTAACTTTATTTAAGCGTGAAAGGATATGGCATTATCCAAAGTTAAATCAAAAAATAAAATCTTACTTTATTAGTAAAGAAAATAGGCTACTTATTAATAACTTATTTATATTATGGCTATAAACTCCTAGTTTACAGTTTACATGATGTTTTTGCTCACTGAAAAACGCATGTACTTTTTTTTCTTTTAAAATGCTAAAACATTCAAGTCAGTTCTACAGATATGAGTTTGAAACGCCGAATTGTTAATGGAGAGATAATTCAGCGCTATCTGCTTATCTAGCTTTGAGATAACTGCCAGAAGTTTAGTTTAAAGATAATTTATAGTGTTAATAACATTAAAGCCTAAAAGTTGTCAAAGTTCACTAACAAATACAAGTGATAACATGGAATGAACACGACGCGTTGTAAAGATTGTACACTTGCACCACGTTTTATTATATCTGTATGCAGTAAAATTTTATCACAATAATGGAGAAAACACTTCTCAAACTTTAAACAAAAACACATATAACAAAACAAATGCCCCTGTTTAGCCCATTATTGTACATATTTATAGTAAAGAAACATTCTTTATAAATATTGTTTCATCTGTAGTAAGTAAATACCATAATTTAATTACAAATGGATAAATATGGCAGTCGATATTTACAAAAAGAAGGGTGTAGTTACAGATATTTAACCGCACGACATTAATTTGCCCCACAATCTTCCAAATATATTTCACAATTCAAACTTGCAAAGCACAAAACATCACAAGTTAAGCCCAGCAAACTAAGATATACATTCACAAGCAAATATTGTGTCTTTCTTCGTTAAATGTTGACTTTGGCACTCTTTCCAGTTAATAGTTGTTTAGTTTACAATCAGTTTGCCTTAATGGGATCACAATATTCATTATGATAATACAACTTTATGGTAATATGTGCACTAAAAAGTCCAGTTAGAGAAATAGCTACCATTGAAGGAACATCTATACACCAAAAACCGACAAAATCTATAACAACCATTAGGAAAGAGAGCGCGTAGTATGTACAAAAAAAGAGATGTTTGGTGCGTTTGCGCACGTTTCTTCTGTCGATGTAGGAATGTTATATCCTGCTGGACAAGAGCGTAATATTCAAGCGTTCGTTCTGTACAAGCTGTATATGGATCTCCTGTTTTTCTTTATCGGGTCCTCCTGGGATGGCACAGTCTTAAACATACCATTCACTGAAATTAGACGATAAACTGCTGTGGTTGTTGGAACTGTGGACCGCTGAGGA
This sequence comes from Danio rerio, assembly GCF_052040795.2. NCBI lineage: Eukaryota > Metazoa > Chordata > Actinopteri > Cypriniformes > Danionidae > Danio > Danio rerio. The sequence goes on along the minus strand of NC_141029.1, from coordinate 33,150,276 downwards.
AGGCGACAGATTGTTGTTGCTTTGGGTCTCAGTGGAGGGAGACACCAGACCAGGGGGTGTTGAGGACTCATAACCAGAACTTGCCGCTGGCGACGAGTCGGATGCAGGTGGGGATGACTCGTGTACCTAAAACGCACAATTTGTTTTTATAATTAATGATCCTCAAAATGTTTATTGGTAAAAACTTGCTTTTGAGAAAACTCTGATAAATCAATTTGTTCAAAAGTACCTCTAGTGCCATTTCTTACTATTTGATAATACACTAGCAAATGCAATTTATAATTAAATATTCTTGATTTCTAACTTGATTTACTTATATTAGTCTACTAAGTGGTATTTACACGTTTTAAATGGCAAACTTTACGTACTTCTTACATTTGTGGTTTAAAAGAACATGGGGAAGTACCTTCATATGCTTTCGAAGAGAGCTGGGGTGAGTGTAGGACTTGTCACACATTTTGCAGAGATATGGTTTGTCTGACGTGTGGACGTGCATATGCTTCTTTCGGTCGCTGCTGTTCGCAAAGCGTCGATCACATCCCTCAAACTCACACTGAAATGGTTTCTCACCTGAGAAGGAAAACATCATAAACAATCACACGATTAGCGATTACCTAAAGCCTAGTCAGCTTTTCAAAAACATCACAAGCACATATTACAACTGAATAAACATATCAATGTATAGTTCTGCAACGTTGTTTACATGCAGTTGTTTTATTAGGCTTCTAAAAACAAACCCCGCATATATTTTGTCGCATTAAAAGCAAACATAAATGAAATTACGCGAGGTTATCATGTGCACGTAGTCGTAACACACAGCTATGCTTTACAACGACATAGGGGGTCACATAAACTCATCGACCATTATAATCATAAACGTGAAGTTAACAAAAAAAGAGAAAATCTAGAATGAATGAATCATAACAAACTCTACAATAATTTGGATTATTTAGCAAACTGCATAAATAAAACAAAATTCAAATAAGGGGGAACAGTCAACGCCATTTCCTATATGCAAGTTTTAGAATTTGTCAGCTCCACTTACTTAGCCATTTGCTTAGAAATAATCAAAATGCAATTAACACCTTGACAAATAGAAGGCTCAATACCTCCGTGTATTCTAAAGAGGAAATTGCTCAAATGTGCAACCCTGGTAATGGCCTGTCTAACACATACACTGACAGTGTAATGGAAAGAATAACAATGGGCCCACATATCGCTCATTCCTAAAGTAAGAAATATATTCTTATTTCGTCATTATAGTGTTGGAAATAGTCTGTATTAATTTTGTTAATTCTTATGTGTAAAGGCGCATGCGTATGTGTGTACCTACACGCAGTGTTTACATTTAGTAGCTAGTCATTGTAAAAAAAAAAAAAAACTATAACCTAAATAAGGGTCCTTCTTTGGGTATATTTATGCATTGATTCTGATTTTAACAATAGAAAAAATACTCCGCTATCTTTCTAAAAACATACACAATAAACTGGAGAGAATTTCAAAATCCTGACGTAGTCAACCGGGTGCTCGAGTATTGGTCAACGCAAACATTAAACCGGTTGGAGAGATTTACGGCTGCTCTGTGCACGCGATGAGCCCTCGAGTCGCCTTTGACCCGTTTAAAGTTTATGAACCACAAACCTCGACAGTCTCTTACATAATTCACCACATTGTTGCAAAACATCGTATTTACTCCGTACAAGACCATGCATAATCTTACCAGCGGCGTTCACTTACACGATTTGAATACGTGTTCACAAGTATCTGCTTTCAAAGAGCTAAATCTACTTTTAACGTTGATCCAAGTATGCGCTCTCAAAGTCTAAAAATATATCAACCTGGCATAATAAGCTTAGTTTTGCAAGAACCACTATTTGCGATACTATTTTATGAGGCTGGTAAAATCTAGCTTCAAAACATATTGTTATTCAGTATAGCACAAGTAAAAATAAATATAATTACCTGTGTGTGTTCTTTTGTGTATCTTAAGGTTTTCTGATCTTGCAAAGACTTTGCCACATCCAGGGAACGGGCAGGGGAAAGGTTTTTCTCCCGTATGCACGCGGATGTGATTGACCAGTTTATATTTGGCTTTAAATGGTTTGCTTTCCCGCGGACACTCTTCCCAAAAGCAGATATGGTTGCTCTGTTCGGGTCCTCCAACGTGCTCGACAGAGACGTGGGTGACCAGCTCGTGCATGGTGCTGAAAGTTTTATTGCAACTCTTCTTAGGGTTGCTGAGCTGCTCCGGATCGATCCACTTACAGATGAGCTCTTGCTTAATGCACTGCTGCCTCATGTAGCGAAAGAAGGCACCGGGGTGATGGTGATGCGCTGCCATATTCATCCCCATGTTCATATTCATGGAGCCGTACTGGTTGTGCAGCTGGGCGGCCGAGTAAGGATCGGTTCTCGGACTAGAGACCTGGTGGTACTGGTCTGATCGCCCGAAAACCTCCCCTGGTAGTCCGAGTCGCATCTGCCCATTGAGCACATTTGGGGAGCCGTGAGATCCATGCTGTTCGTGAATGCCAGGGAACAGAATGTGGCCTTGGCTGTCTGTGTGAGAATGATGGAGCGAGCCGGCAGTGGGGCCGAAGAGTGCGTGCTGGCCTCCTGCCGGTGATGATTCCCCGAATCCACGGCTGCGAAAGAGAAAGTCCCGCGTGGAGTTAAACGGCGAGCTCGCATATGATGTGACATGAGCCGCGTGCGCACCCAGAGCCGCAGCGGGGTAACCGGGCGCTTGGCTCGTGAATGCAGAACTCTGTCCGGGCGAGAGATCGTGGTTCAGTTTGAAGGCGCCCATGTGCGCCGAGTCGACGAAGCTGTTTTGCGCTAAACTCAAGTCTCTGTCCTGCATCTCACTAGAGGAGTGATGATGTCTGGCAAAGGTGCCCACTCCCAAACCAGGGAACTGATGCCCTGCGTCCAGTAACATGTTTTCGTTGCGCAAAACCAATTCTCTTTCAAGCAGTCTATTCACGGCGCTTCAACAAAACATTTAAGAAAATGAAATAAAATAAAATGCGCTACGGTAATATTAACTTCCAGGTTTGACAACACGACATGAGGCGATGAAGTTCAATCCCCGCTCACAGGGCGAAAAAAAAGCTTTGCGTATTAAGTTAGACTATATTTTTCTTGCGGATAACTTGTTACTCAAAATCCCCAATGCAACGAAATGAAAAGATTCCTTTGCGTTTTTCCTTTCAAACTGAGTCGATGTCGTTGTTTGCGGATTACACGAAAATACGAGTCAATATCTTACTGAGCCTTCCTGGTTCTTGAAGCATCTCGAATTGGAATGTTTATTTCTTTCGCTTGTCTATGTTTATCTCGGAGGGTCCCTCTTTCTCAGTGGACTGGCACTACCTCCTCTTACGCCCCCTTTAACTGGAGCCCGGTCATTCATTTGACGCGCTCTCATTGGCCACCTCTCCTCATCAATCCCAGATGCCCCTCCAATCGAACGCACTGCTTTGGCAACTAATCGCTGATCGCCATCTTCCACTGACAATTACCGCCTACTTTTCGGAGAGCCTTTTCGGGGAATAGGTAGAGGGAAAGCAAAAATAATTACGCTTAATAAAACTGCTTAAAATCTGTAAATCAGTTGCCACACAGGCTCATAAAAGTAAGTGTAATCCATAGTTTTTGGTGGGTGTGTAAAACCTCGCGAAATGCTTAATGACAATGCTTTAAAATGCCTTTGATAAACACTCTGTGGCGCATCTTAATTAGTTACTTTGCCATAATCTAACAAACAGACAGGGTAGTGAGAAATAAATATAAGCTCACAAACCTTGCTTCATGTATTTTAACTTAATCTACAAGTATGGAATACATTTTTGCTGAATAATAACAACAACAACACAAACATTCATCTGTATATAGTTTTGTATGAATGCCAGGATCTGAATAAAGCATGTGATCATGTTTAGGCTATTGACTGACATCAAAAACAAACAAACGTGCATTCATAAATAAAGGTCACACTAGTTTATTGAGATATAAATCATACTATTAAAATATATTTAAGTCAGAAGACGAGTCAAAGGATTTATCGGTATTATATACGTCATTGGCATTAACATAATCTTTCTATGTAATTTTTAATCATTTATTGATGTTAAGAAAATCATAATTATGCTATATATTTTAATACAACTCTAGCAATGTATCAATATTAATTTCTTTATAAAAGAAACCGTATAAGTTACATTTTGAAAAACTTGAATTAAAACAACATTGCAATTATGACAATCTTCAGGCTTAGGCTATGTCTACATATCACCGTGACCTGCTCTTAAGCACAAAGAAACCTAAAACAGTATTTTGCATAGTATAGCGTATCCAAGACCAAAATCTAGCTCCGGTTGCATCCCCTTGTCAAAAAACACAATATGACATACCTTTAATTAAAAAAAAGAAAGAAAAAAACAATGACGTCATGAACGAGAGCCTAATACTTCCAAAAGAATAAATAAGGGAATCTGCATGGCTTAAAATCAAGTTCAGCGGCATATTGTGGTTGCAGAACTAGCGTGTATGCGTGCTTTTTTCTAGCCTTTGTAGATGACCCTGTCTGTAGCCTACACTGACAACATAGAAACCGTCAAACTGAGGTTATCCAAGCATGTGAACATGGATACGCTTTCCGGATTTCAGGCCAATGTACACCAGGGACCATTTTTGATCTAGGAAAAATCTTGAGACGAAGTTTGTTTTATTTTTAACATTTAGTTAAAGAAAGTTTACTTACAATTTCATTGACTCTAAGTCCCCCAGAGTCCCGTTCAACGCACTCCGGCTTTCCTCTCTTTTCTACGCTTAAAGCTGTAAATAATAGAGCGGACGACTTATAAAACTTTGGGAATTCTGTGTTCCTCAGCTCACAGCCATACTGTTTGAACGTTATGTACCATTCTTCCAAGACTATTTCTACCCTCTCCACAGGAAACACAGGATCTGATCCAAGTTCAAAGTCACGTCTGCCGACCTCTTTAAGAAGTTCTTTATTTCTCCAGAAAACCACAAAAACCTTTCCCCTTTTCAATGGGCAGGGAGAAGAAGAAAGAGAAATTAGACCGAGAGTGCAGTGGGCCTGGAACACACAGCCGCAGTTTTTGTTCTTCTTTTGTCATGTTGCAAAAAAAAAAAAAAAAAAAAAAAGAGGGGGGAAGTTAGAAAAGAATAAAGACTAAAATACACGCTAACTCGCTAACTCGGGCAGTGGCAGTACAGGAAAACTCTAAAAATAATTTCAAATATACATATACGTCAGTGACCGAATAACCTTTATTTACGTGTTATTTGAACGGAGAAAATCACAACTAATCTTCAAATACTTTAAGTCAGCGATCATGCCTCTATACTGACGGGAAATATAGGTTTCAATTAATGTTTAATGATCTTAGACAAAGCGACAAGGCATTTCTTTTAACTTTGACATCATCAATATGGTAACGCATTGTTGCTTACTTTTAGTGACCTTGGGTATTTTAAGGGTGTTTGACCTTCGACCCGTGGAAACCACATATGCTACCCTTTGAACTTATTAAGAAATCGTCTCTGTTCAAAGGTTTCAAGAAGGCAAGTGCTGCCTTCTTTCTCCGTTACATCGATTCGTAATAAGTGTCAACCTTTTATAAATTCAGAATTTTTGACATTCTCATTATAGACTTTTATTACAAGTTCATACACCTGTCTACTTTATTGTAAGTATATAAGCAATTAAATACTTATATTAATTACACTCCTAAATAAGATTGTCCATAGCAATTTAATGATAAACATCGCAAATCTAAATTTGAATGCATGTATATTGTTATGCTTCTGACACATTAACCGGCATAGATTGTAGTTCCATTCACCCTAAATTAAGACCCTTGACAAAGCTGACAGGCAGGATCAGGCTTTTGCAGGAAATCACGAAACTTTCAGTTTTAGTGCAGGTGCAGCTTACGTTACTTATGAGATATACAGTTTATAATTAGCGGAATATCAAAATACTATTATTACATTTTTCAAAGATTGATTAATACTGAGTGGAGAATTATATCTTTGTTCAACTAAAAGGTTCATACATTTTTTTAAATTAATTTTGGATCTTGAATTTTAGTACTGTTAGACGGGGTAATAGCAGAACATTTTTTTTAAATAAATTATTAAATAATAAATTATTATTTAATGTAAAAAAATGGCCTGTTATTTCTATCTTCTTTTGTTTCCAATTTACCTTTGGCAATTAAGTTTTAAAATAATTATTTTGAATTTGGTAAAACTGCCCTAAAGCATTTTAAAAATGTCTTTGAATTAAGACATAATAAATCAATGGCGTACACTTCCAGCTGAGTTCAACATGCACTCTAAAACAGCGTAGACATGCATCTCCATACACGTACAGCGTGCACAAATAAGTAAGGGACAAAACAAAGTGAAGAGTAATGTTTATTGAACTTTTTTTAGACAATTAGACTGACCAACTTCCAGTCATATATATATATATATATATATATATATATATATATATATATATATATATATATATATATATATATATATATATATATATGTGTGTGTGTGTGTGTGTGTGTGTGTGTGTGTGTCAGTCAGTCAAATGGCATTTTATTCAGTATTTGCACAGGAATCATTCAAGATCTGACAGTGCCCAGTAGAGTGAGATCTACAATGTTCAAAATACATCTTAATCACTGAACAAAATATTAAATTTTGACATGTTTTAATGATTAAGAAAAAATATGCAGTGATATTAATAAACTCAACCATGACAGGGGAGCACAGAATTTAACGTTTTTGTTGTGTTAAATTGTTTTGTTATTTTTTTTATTAAAGCACAAAACCTAATCGTTTTTTAAAATGTGTGTCATTGTATAATTATTTTTAATAATTAAGTTTTACATGTATACAGTCCAATAATTAAAAACAAATTATACTGTGTGTTTATTTTGCGCAATTTTAATTTTATTAACTTGGTTCCCTGTTTATCCGTAGTCAACAAAACGTATTACTTTGTAAAAATATTTAATTACATTTTAAATACGTGAACAGAGTTGTGTTTAATGACAGTATTTATTTGAATTACATTTCTAAATATAATTTGATCTGTGTGTGGGGGTGTTGCACAATATGCTCCGCGTGTGTAGTGTCACTGTTTTGTGCAAAAAGAAAAACAACATCCTTCCACGTGTGTGTGTGTCTCGGTAAACAGATTTGCCTGTAACTTTGTGAGCACAACTTTCTGGAGTGAACAGTGATGAAGAGAGTGAGGGGGCGGAACCCCGCTGAGCCTCTGCGCTGAAAGACAGCCAATCGCTTCGTTCTCTTAACTGCCAGTCACCGAAATCTGTCCAATACCCGCAGTGCCATTTCTAAACTCTATTCCCCACTGTGTCCTCCAACTGTTGTATGTTCTGCCAATCGCTTGAGGACAGAGTGGGAAAAGGAGCAAGCAGAGTTAGAGGCAGGACAAAAGAAGTTCTATAGACGGCCATATACATATATTTTAATGGTTTCAGAAGGCCCGTAGTTGGCGAAAACAATAGCGTTGAGCGTGGACATGACAGCGTAGTGATGGAGCCCCCTTTAAGCAAGAGGAATTCGGCGATAAGATTAGCGGATTTGGCATCGACTCAAGCCCTTCCTCATCAGAATATGACAGGCTTCCCGGGGATAGGGGGGCATCACCCGCACTCCCACCATGCCCACCTCCACCCTGGGGAGATGGGCAACGACCCCGGAGTGGCTCTCACTCCATTTGGACCCGAGCACATGGCACAGACCAATGCTCTCAAACTTAGTCCATCTCAGCCTGTTCAAAGCCATCCCGAAGCCCAGACCGCGGCATCTTTCACGTCTTCTCAGACTACAGTTGGTTTCCCCGTGGCTCACCCCCACACAGGCTACACCACCAGCAGGGACTTCATCCTCAGGAGAGAGCTCTCAGCCTCTGCTATGCATGCACTTGGCGACCAGCATAGTTCCGCCTCCTCCCCTCATCACCATGGCATGTTCATTTCCCCAACAGGTGCTTATGGGCACGCGGAAGGTGGTGCCCATCCACTTTTCTCTGGACTGCACGAGCAAGCGGCCCCAGGTGCCCACCACCACCACCATGCCCTCAACGGGCAGATGCGCCTGGGTCTACCGGGGGACATCTACGGCAGGCCAGAGCACTTCGGCCACAGGCCCGAGCACTATGGATCTTCTTCTCTGCACAGCTACAACTCCATGAACTTAAATGTGAACCTCGCCACGGCTCCTCACGGAGCCACGGGGGCGTTTTTGCGATACATGCGGCAGCCCATCAAGCAGGAGCTCATCTGCAAGTGGATAGACCAGGAACAGACTGCCAAGAAGCCCTGCTCGAAAACTTTCAGCACCATGCATGAGCTCGTCAACCATGTCACAGTGGAGCACGTTGGCGGACCGGAGCAGAGCACTCACGTTTGCTTCTGGGAAGAGTGTCCGCGCGAGGGAAAAGCGTTTAAAGCCAAGTACAAACTGATCAATCACATCCGCGTGCACACTGGCGAGAAGCCGTTCCCGTGTCCTTTTCCAGGTTGTGGCAAGGTATTCGCGCGTTCGGAAAATCTCAAGATTCACAAGAGGACGCACACAGGTTAGTGAAAATTCTTTAAAACTTTAGTCGTGTTTATAGGCGCCTGTTATTGAACGTGTTTGCTCTCCTTGGCGGGTAATCGAATTTTCTTGATATGTAGCATTTATTGGGGGAACAGAAACACTGCTCCGCCTCGTGCACAAATATTCATCTTCAAAAAGAAGGACGATTATTGGATTGTTTGTTTACTGTGCAACTTCTTGAGATCAACGTGCATAATGTTGCTATTCTTGTACGTAAAGGTTGAGCTTTTGCTGCTATGAGCTGTCAGTGTTCTTATGTTAGGCTACATATATAGGGAAAACTTGGAGTTACACTTTGTTGCTTAAGTTGTTCCTTTTGTTTTTGAGCAGTATATTTGATGCACGCGATTTTATATCGGTTGACATGCAAAATTTATCAACAGTTTAATTCCGTTCAACGTGTGTAAACAGAAGGAATTTAATTCAGGTGAACTAGACATGAAGTAATGGCTGAGTTTGCGGCACGTGTTTGTCTCTTAAAGCCACTGGGAACATTTTGTGAATAAATCCATACTAATGTGAATACGGAGAATAGGCCAGTCATGGGGCATTTTGATTTACCAAACTATTTTGGCATCTAGAGCGAGGAAGGCCTCTGCATAGGTGATGTGCATATTTAACTGGAACATTGTGTTTTTAACGTAAATACCTTCACCCAGCCATTAAAAATAAAAACACGTGAACCTTTTAAACTAGTCATTTGTTTTTGTCAGTAGTGAAAAAGTTGCAGGTTTTGTTTAGGGTCTCGAACTACCTTTTACTTTCACGCTGACGTAAAATGCGACCTAAATATGTAGGCTAGCGTGTCAAACCCATCCAGAGTACGTTTATATTAGTGTTTGTCTTGACTCAGCAAATCAAATGTCTAAAAAGTTATGTTTTATTGTATTAAGACTCCTTACAGCAACATAGCATTTGTACAACGTGTAATGTAAAGTTATGGCAATATATTATTTAGATATATTGTAAAGGCGGGACAGTTTTTGAGTAATTCTCCCCCGTCTTCAGTAGTTGACTCAGCTGCACATCCAGCAAAAACAATAAAATGACTTGTTGATGATATTTTGGCAAGGTTCAGTCAGAGAAAATGTGAGCATTTACGAAGTGGTTGCATATGTCATGTGGTGTTTCTGAACATTCAATATGTAATAGCACAGAATAAGTACTCTGAGGTTATAGTGATGTTGTGATTTTCAAAACGGCACCATATGCATGAGAATGAAGCATCCAATAGTTACTAGGCCTATCTTTTTTGCAAGAATGTTGTAAAATTGATAAAGAGACGTGTGTCTGATTTCAATATCTAAATGCTATCTTTTTACATTTGACAGGTGAGAAGCCATTCAAATGCGAGTTTGATGGCTGCGACAGGAAATTCGCCAACAGCAGTGACAGGAAGAAGCACTCGCACGTCCACACAAGTGATAAGCCTTACTTCTGTAAAGTGAGGGGCTGTGACAAGTCGTACACACACCCGAGCTCTCTGCGCAAACACATGAAGGTTCACTGCAAGTCTCCTCCGCCCCCTTCCGCCAACACGGGCTCTTCTTACCATCCCTCATCTACTACGATCGGTGATGCCCTTTCACCAAACCTAGATCCCCACAGGAACCGTTCGTCGAACCTTTCTCCTCAGGTGACCAACCTAAACGAATGGTACGTGTGCCAAGGGAGTGCTGGACCAAATAATCTACACACCCCCTCCAGTGATGTGCCAACGTCGGAATCCGACGACGAGGACTCTTTCAGACACACAGATCCAAGGGCAATGCTCTGATGTGTACAGCAAGGAATATATTCAATATGAATGGTCCACGTAAAAAAAGTCAGTTCGTAAAAGTGGAACACCTATGGATGTCAGTGGGTGAAAAGTTTTGCCCCCCAGTTTGCCCTTAAAACATGCTCAGAGCATTGATGCAATTTATGTTCCATATAATAATCACATCCATTATCAGTTGCAACTTGCTAGATATGAAACCGACTTGTCCATGTTTTTAAGATTTTACCTGACTTGTCATCAAATATCATGAGCTCAAAAGATGTGTCATGTTTAGGTCGTTTTTGTAATAATACATACCCTTTGTTGCACAAAAACCTTTTTATAGATAATTTTACACGTTAAATGTCTGAGGGGCAAAAATTGCTGTGACAATAATTTTGAGTTTTTACTTGTATATTGTCAGTGTCAAAAATGAATGGGTGGAGTTTTTGTTAAAGTTTATACAATAACTGTGGTCAGGACGGTTTTTGTGATATTTAAAATATTTAAACCTATATTTTATGCAAATAATTGTAACTCTGATTAAGGAGTACGAAATATGTCCACTGAGACCCTAAATAATGTATCGTTGATAGGCCTATCTCTGACTGATTTGTAAATATTATATGGTATTGATGCTTGTGAATGTTTTCGTAGCGTCTCAACGAGTTTTGTACATTGTAATTTATTTGCTGTTATTAATGTTGGTCTGGAAGTACAGATACACCAAAGAATAATATAATTTTGGTGAAAAGAAGTGATGCTTTTTATCGTGTTCTGTAAAAAAGGTCTTACTTGAATAGGTTGTATAATGTGAAGAATCGTTCGCATGAACCGTGTAGTTTTCTGTTGAGGTGCATGATGGTATTGATGGAAAAAAGTAAGAAGGTCGTGAAGAAATGTGATGTTTGTGTATAGATATATAAACTTGAATAAAAGGCAGGACGTGTAAATATGGTCTTTTCAGTAAAAAGGCCTCGTTTCATTCATTCAATAGTGTCTGTATCTTATTTAAAATGCAAGAAATCTGTCTTAATGCAATTAAAAACAATGTTGCGGCAAGAAGTTTTCTGTAAAAAGTCCCAGTCAAGCTAACAAAACAGAAATGTTTAACAATACACACTTTTTTTTAGACATTTTCCCCAGATTTTTCTTACAGCTTGAAAATATTCGCTGTCCATTTTTATCCTCCCAAAAGGGATCCATCACCTAACTAATAATGAACTTTATGAAAAGCGGAATAGCACAAAGCCATCAATACATGAATCATTCATGGGAATATAAGGCATAAAGCTATCTGACAATGAAAAGAAAGTTGTATGGAGAATATAAAACAAAGTGCCTTGTCTTCTTTCCTTCATTAAAACACAGTCACACTTCCAAAGTGCCCCCTGTCCCAGACTATAGACTCAGAACTGACCAGCGCAAGTGCTGCACCACTTCAAAGAGCCCCACATCAGAACGGAAGACTGCACGGTGCGTTAGGATTTCTATGGGTCCCATTTGAATATTTATGGTAGAAAAACTACTAACTGCGGCTAAATGGTCAATCATCAAAGCAGAAACCTCTCCCACGAACCGTCGTGCTCTTTAATATCAGGGCATTCGACACTTTGTATTGGAGAAGTAGAAACATAGGCATATTAAGCAATTCATGCGATGGGTAAATGTAAAAGTGTATCAAGAAGTTCTAAAAAGACTTTACTTTTAACTTGAGTCTTTAATTACAACAATAAAGAATCTCGGTAGTCTCTGTGGAATAAAGGTTGCAAGTTGGTGCATCGTTTGGGATTGTAAATCTAGCGTTTTGTGTCAGTGAAAGCCCCGTAAATAGTGAGAAGTTCAAGGGCACTTTATAAAGCGCGCGTGTGTTTGCCGGGCACTGGGGAAAAAGCACACTTCAATTGGAAACACTCTATTAAGATACAGTCGCACTGACCTTTAGTTTCATGCTACGTTAGAGCAGTCAATTCGCTCTTCATCGGAATCGTTCATATTTTGTTCCCAAATCTTTGAAATACCTCGCGCGTATTAACGTTTAATTCAGAAATAAGCGCGCGCTCTGCCCATCTTTTGTACCCGAACTATTATTTGCTCAAGGAAAGAATGATCTTCTATTTATTTAAAACAAGTGCCCTTTGAATAGTGCAAAATAAACACGGTGAAAAATAACCAAAGAGATAGTCCCCTCGGACTGAAAAGGGGGGACTTCATAAAAGCTGCAGCAGTCACAGCTGAATGGGAGACGCTTTGAAGTAGAACTTATTATCTGAGGAATACTTTTCGGTCGTCCTAACGACGCTATTGAATCGAAAAGCTACCCCCTTTGTCAGCGATTTGTTCTCCTTTAGTGCAATGCCCGTGGAAATCACTTACATGGTCTACCTTAACATGCAGCCTGCAAATCAGTAACTCCAAGAGTCAGACTCTCAGACGCCACTTTTCAAAAGACAAAGCAGAAGTCAGTGTGAAAACGCAGCGAGTTCTCTCCCATTTTGCCTTTATTGGACAGAATGATCACATCAGAGGAGGCTGTTTACAACAGTCTAGTCAGATTTCACACCGTCAGCTTCTCATTATGTGTTTGACGAGGGTTCAAAGTACCCAAGTCATTGTGCACCCTGTTTTAAGTGATGCACCAAAGCACTTGCAATAAGAGGAAAACATTCAACTTTGCCATTATTTCTCCAAAACGCACTTTACACTTTATCTGTTTGAACGTCGCGCATATGCTCGACTCACACTGCCAGATTTCATCTTGCAGAGCTTGCAAAGTCTCAGAGGTAAATTATGGCACTAATGAAATATTTGCCATGGCGTTTGAGCGTCTAGGGAGAGAAAGACATTTAGGCTACACGAAATATTAAATGACACAAATATAATGTGGTTGTAAATTCTCGTATGTTTGGTCAAACTCTGAGCAAGTAATATTTAATAAAATTGCACACTTGTCAGAAAAAGCCGAAGTAAGAACGGATCAAATTATAGCTACTTATTAACAAAATCACCAGCAGATAAACACATTTGCTGTCTAAATAATTTAAACATATTGTGATTAATTGTTAAATGTTGCATTTGATTTTAATAAAATAACACAACATTATATTTGATTAATAAAATGATGTGAATGGTAATACATTTATTTAATCGCGTCTTTAAAACACATTATGTCTAGTCTAGTTTTAAATGTTTTGTCTGTCGGGCTCTTTAACAAGTCCCTGAAGAAAAGAAAAAAAGAAAGAAAAGACACTTAAAAAACACTTCTGCCCCAAACACTTTCAAAATAATTACAACTTGAAGTATGCTAAGCATTATAAACATCCTTTCAGTGTTTTACCACAGTATGCTTTGAGGAGCAAGAAAACTGGGCACATACTCATTCTCCAGGCACACTGCCAAACTCTTCCAAGCACCCTACCTGCCCACTATCTTAAGTTTCCAGAATAAGTGAGAAAACACAATCCAGTTGCAGCTGCAGGTCTGCATGTTTCCTCCCTGCACTCCGAGACTGAACTCTAAAACACGGACAAGAAAACTTTGACGCATGGGCGAAAACTCATGGGGTGTTTATACAGTGCAACGTGAGTACATGTTTTATGAGCTCAACTCAGAAAAAAAGGCTGCTGCATGCTTTTATCGTTATGGCTAACAGTCGCTTAGCGCGCTTATTGATAGGTGTCGTGCTTGTCCTTCGTGCATGCGTGTAAAGATGAGGCTGTTGAGAAAGTTTGCCGTCCCATCAAGTTAGAGGCCGGGTGAGTAGTTGTTTGCTATTTGCTCTGAAAGCTCGAGCTCGACTCAGACAGCTGTGAGTTCACCTATTAGCCCCGATGTCTTTCCCAAAAGATTGCTTGAGTTAAACATCTGACAATGAGCGCTCAGGGGTGCCGCTCGCCTGACCTCCACTCGCTTTTAATAGTTTCATAGGAACTTCATTAAATCAATTACTCCACGAGCACATCAGAATTTGTTTGTGCTTATCTCTCAAAATACTCTATAATAACATGTTTATGGATATGTCGTTAATAAACATCATAAAAAGTTTAAGGGTTCAGGTTGCAAACATACGGAAATACACCGAAAACAACGATTTCTGCAAAAAATGTTACAAAAAATACTTTTGTAAAGTTTAACTTAATTTGTCAGTTTAAATTCATTTTAAATAAATTGTTTACAATTACTTAATAACGTAAGAAAAAAATAGTAATTTATTTGAATTTTTTTCACTCGAAGAGATTGTGGCGCTTTATCTTATCAGTTTAGCAATGGAATAATGTTTGTTAATTCATTGGAAATGTAATGTAATTGTTAGTTTTTCATTAGAGAGAAAAGGTTTCAGGATTTTACTACGGCTTAATTTTACAAATGACAAATGTATTTTCTATGCTGTATAAAAGGGACTGCAGTTGAATTGACGTTCACTGCACTCGGTTGAATTGAAAGTTTCCAACAAATAATAAAACATTGACAGAAATTTTTAATTAGTAAACTATGCCTGGTGTTCGTGACTATGAAATGTATAGGATCCGTTCATTTTAGAAAAATATTGTAGCAGTTATAATAATAGGTTTGAATGACAAATATTTTTTTAATTAGTTAATTATGCCTGTCCAGTATGACTAGGAACATGAAGTGTCCGTCAATTTAAGTGAAAAGTTGTAACAAACATTGTAGTAATTTAAGATCAACCAGTAGAACGAACCCTGCACTGTAAAAAAAAAAAAAAAAACTGGTTGTCCTAAATGTCTAAGCTACATCAAATTAACATTATGAGTCCATTGAACTTATAGTATGTTAAACTGACTTAAAACTGCTAGCATAACTTATAAAATTAAGTAAGAACATAATAAACTTTTTTACAATGACCTAAAATATATGCTGTCATGACTAACTGTTTATATACTTTTTTACTGTGTGATATTGAACCAAGTGCTAAAATCTGTTTAAAATACACACAAATAGTGAGCAATATGTGAATATAATGTGTGTGTGTGTGTGTGTGTGTGTGTGTGTGTGTATAATATAGTTTTATATAATTTCTAAGTTTATATAATTTATATTTACTTGTAAATTAGCAATCATGCTAATTTAGGCTTAGTGTTAGAAAAACAGACTAATTTATTATTCAACGTAGTGGCCTTATCAATGACATATCAAATGTAAAGTCTTACAACATTAAGGTAAAATATGAATATACTGTAAATCTCAGCATATGCATTAGAGAGATGAAGCTTTTCATCGCTAACACATATGAATCATCTCGCCTGTCTGCATGAGACAACTGTCATCATATCTGGCCTCTCCACAACATCTGTGGGCCTCCAAACTTGGTGCTGGTCCAAATATGGATCCCCAGGATTGGGAGGCTTTCCAAGGCACTTGGTGATGAGAGCAAGGTCGTCCACGGACATGACCAAGAGCCAAAGCTCTACACCTGGTCCATTCAGCCTATGCAGCACATGGACCAATACCACTTCTCTGCTTGCCTTGTATTTGACAGGTCCTGTTTAAATGGCCCTAAATGCAGGTCTGGACTTCTAATAGAAAATCCCTCCATCCATGTGGCAAATGTTCAAGCGTTTGCAGGATGGGGATTAACTTATCAAAGAATGTAAATATATATAAAAGATGAGCTTTCTTGAATGAGAACAGTGGATTTGTTTAGAAAGCTACACCATGTAAGCAAATTGAGACCTCTGTTCCATAATGCAAAATGTTAGCATATTATTTTATTAGTATAAAACTAAAGATTTAATCTTACATAAAGAATAAGCACCTATGGATATAAATAAAGTTACTGTTATACAGTTTCAATAGCTATAAATATATATAAAAAACACATGTTATTACTAAATATAGTTCTGGAAGAAAATAAGAGATAACTTGTTTATTGTCTGTTCTATAGATCTGCCATTAATAGAAACATTAAATGTATTAAAAATAAGTTTAAAACTGTTATCTGTCCTTTACCGGTCTATTAAAGTGGTACATTATCACGAGTCAAAAACAACAATACATTCATAGTTTTAAAGCAGCTTTATATATAATCATAAATATTTTTTTACGTAAAAAAGAGCAGTATGTCAACGCACAAACTATGTGCATTCATTGAACAATCCTTACAGCATTGGCTTCCCATTTTGATTTTACATCCTGTAGATGCTGATCCATTCCACATCTGACGAACTACCATGAGCAGCACATCAGAGTCGTGCCTCTGAATACAGCATCTTTCATAGAGGAAAAGGTCAACATTCAGTGAGAGGAAATCATCCTGCACAGCTGGACAACCACAGTGCTGGATCATCTCAGCGAGAAAAGAGAGTACAAATATACAACTCTTAAGTGTAAGAGAAGAACAGTCAAAGCCCTCAAAAATCCAGTCTGCTTCTATGACTTCCACATTACGATCACCTACATTAAGCATGCATCCAGTGCTTAATAAACACAGGCTCACCTAAAACCTCCTGGACTCACCGGCCACCTAAACCCCCTGTTGCCTTCACAAGGGTGGCTAGATGTTCTTAAACATCACAAGCCTCATTCTCTGTTTCAAGCTGACCTTGGAATGGCCATTAGACATGGCTTTGAACTACTGGAACTATCTCTTATAGACCAGTGTCAAGGGTCCCCCTGAGTTGATAATGACTTGCTTTCATAACTGCTGTGACATTTTGTGAAGGTACGCTAGGCGTGCTTACAGGCCATATCTACAGAATGCAATGCTTCCTTTCCCCCTCAGCAGGTGTGAATCTGAGCTGCATAGTCTGCGATTTACAGTGCTGTGTTTGCGCATCCTGGAATAAGCATAGGCCACACGCATATGTCCAACCTTGATAAGCAATTTGGCTCACTATAGTGTCGACATGAATACGGCTGTACAGTGGGGACGCTTAGTTAAACATCAGAAACACAGTACTATGATGAAGCTGGCGTAGTGTGTTATGGATATTTTTAGTTATCTAAGCCATATGCTGGGGTAAAATTGTTGGATCAGTCACTTCTTGCATCATTTTTAAAGTGCCTTTATTTTAAAGAAAAATAAGTTTGTATATAGGGGATAGTTCACCCAAAAATGAACAATTATGTCATTATTTGATCACCCTTTACTTGTTTCAATCCTATATAAGTCTGTTCTGTAGAAGATATTTTGAAGGAAGCTGGAAACCTGTAACCATTGACTGTCAGAATGTCAGCATTCAGAATATCTTCTTTTATGTTTAACAGAAGAATTTTTAATTTTTTTGAACTAACAAAGCCTTTAAAATGAAATACAATATAGAGTGATAACCAGTTATTCAAATTTCTTGCATTTCGATTAATGATTTGATCTTTGTTGTAATAGACTGGCGACCCTTCTCAGTAATCATGTTTCTTTGTTTTATCACAAATTAAACTATCTGTAAGGTGTTAAAAAGTTTTAAAATATCTTCAAAGTCTAAATTTTAGGCGTTAAAAGTCTTAAATTTACTGCAATATTGTCTTGTAAGTCTTAAATAATTTTTAACAGGTCTTCATTTTCACCTATCCAATCACTAACCTTCCTTCTCAATAAAAAATTTAACAAAAGATTATTTATTAACTTTATTAACCAATATGGTAACATTATCTTCCTACAATGTTTTAACTGGGCCAGTGGAAAAAATTCAAAATGTTTGGCTTTGTATAATGGTAGACCATTTCATTACCAATGGTCTTAAAAAGGTCTTAAATTTAACTTGATTTAACCTGTAGAAACCCCATTTATATTACTATGCAGTACACTGTACATAAACATAACATCAACATGTTGGTATAAAGTTTACAGTTTTACAATTTACAGTGCTCAGCATATATGCGTACACCCCTCTAAAAATCTATCTCTTAGATTCATAGTTTTAATAGGAATCTGTACAATATTATTTTTGTGCATATACATTAGATTAGTCAGTACTGAAGCCAAATCTGGAGCTTATCTAACAAAATAACTTACTTAAACAGTCAAAAACGATTACACACAAATTTATGGTATAGAAAAACATTAAACACAAATTTAAAAAATAGAAGTTTTGTTGAAATTTTGTAGGTTTTATTTATTTATTTTTTGCATTATTTAGCCTGAATGTAATTGTATTATCTTTCAATATCTAAATATGTTTGGTGACTAAAATCTTATTTTAATAAATATATCTGTTTAATTAATCTCTTTTGTTTAAATGCACTAAAATACATTGCCTACATCCACTGAAAAAAGGATAAAAATATTCACTTTCAAAATGGGGTGTACTCAATTATGCTGAGCACTGTATATGGCAGTTTTCAATTTTGCCCACTATACTGCCTTCATGGCTACATTTCTTACATTACCTTATAGAAACCCTGTCAGATCTGATGTGAAATCTGAATCACGTAGGCCGCTGAATGTCTTCATGCCATGTCTAGTTCCTGCATGTGGATGGAAGAAGAGATAAATGAACTCTCTCGCTGTGCCCTTACATAAATGAGGGTTGATGAAAATGATGATAGGCTCGAGCTGCTGAAGAACTGATCCCAGTGGAGACCTTACAGTGCTCTGTCCCACTCACAAGACAAATTATATAATTAGGCACATGTCTTAGGGGACGCCAACCTTTGGCCCTTTCTTGACATCTTCAATGCTAAATGACAGCATATCTTGCTAAAATAACTGGGCAAATTCATCTTGGTGACACAAGCCGAATTCTCTTTACAGTTGTATTAATTGTCTGGTTTGGAGAAATCCCACTGAAATTACAATATCCAGCTACTCAAGGGAAACATTCTATTTGATTATAAAGATGATCACAATTCTTGGAGAGAGGAGTCAAAAGCAAATTGTTTTAACTGTATGGTAATTTGCATAAGTAATATTAAAATAATCTATTAATAAAATGTGATGGTTTGTGACCTGATGTTTTAAAAATTAATTATTTTGGGTTGATTATAAGGGGAGCAGTAATTTCTTTTTACACTTTATTTTCCTTCACTTAAAGATAAATAAGTTATACCAGTATTCATTTAATAGAAGATGCAACTATTGGTAGACTAAATAATTGATATAAAGGACAAGAATATAATATTAAATTAATTGGAAAAGACATATCTTAGAAATACCTCCATTGTAAGTGTTTTAAAGCAATATTATAATAATCAACTGTATCTGAAATTAAAGACTAGCTCAAATTTATCACTTTCCTAAGTTTTTGCTCCCCATAGAGTTTATTTTCTTTAATATGTCAGACATGTTATGCATTTAAAAAGCAATTTTTTTTTTCAGAAGGAAAACTGCTTGATCTTATGTATACATTAATCGGCTGAGTCAAGACCGACTGATTTAATTTAACTTTGGTTAAATGACAAAGGATAAACAGTAACAAAATAACTCACTAAGATCCCAAAGATACTTATTGTAGTTATTTATTTATGTATAATTTTTAAAGATGTTACTCCACCATGTTTCTGGATTTAAGAATAGAGTCTGTTAATTCCCCCCCTTTCTTCTACAAGATGCCTTATTGTCGGTTTCAAATTGTAGCCCTGACTTCTTACGTGTGAAAATCACCTAAAATAAGAACGCACAATTCTTTTCCCTCTCATATAAGGAGAGTTCTGATGCCATAAAGCGGAATGGCCCTCTCGTACAGCCTCCTTTCATCACCTCGTGCTCATCACCGGCATTGTCAAAATGTTGGTCGCGGGCCGCGTGAGGGGCTCCGATTGAAAAAGCAGAGCCCGGGCTCCTGCCTCGACTAGGCATGGGTTAAGCCACCTCTCCAACCAGGCGGCCCCCAGCGGAACCCTCATTACTTTGGCTCCTGGAGCAGTGAGCTGTGCTGTGCTTCAGAGAAGAGAGGCTCCTTACCTGAGCATCAGTGCTTCCACACGCCTTCACCAACCCGATCTGACAGCTCAACCGCAAATGTGATAAAAAAAAAAACATTCCCTATATGAAACGTCGCTGTATTTGTGTTTGTTGGGAGTATGTGACAGCACTTAGTTTGACTTGAGATGCTTTCTAGTGTCAAAGTTTGTTTATTTATCTAAATCTGCTTCAGGTTATAATTTGAAGTGTTTATGCTGTCTGCATTCAAATAAAGCTGCCATTTCTGCGTACTGGGCTTTTAGCTGTGAGGTTTTATTAATTTTCATCCCCCACGTGGTTTCTTTTATCGTGTTATATTATGCTTAAGGTGCTCCGTGGACACTGGGGTTATGGAGACAGAAAATTATTTAACAAATATTTAAATATTGTGGTGAGGAATTATTGCCATGAAAGGTTTCTGGAGGCTACAGATATAAATGTCAAAGCAATAAATTGCTTGTATAAAACGGTCAATGGCATTAATATGGAAAGCTGAATTTAAATTTTACAATTCAACTCGAAGTGAGAAATAAAGCGACGTGGTTGTCTCATTGCGCAGAGTAAAAGGTAAACGGGCATGTTAAAATGATCCACAAGCGTTGTCTCACTTTTCTGTGCCAAGTGATTTTGACATCCTGGTCGGATTCAATTCACTGATGTCAAGAATTAATAATTGTTATTTCAGACAAACAACTTTAATTTTAATAATGAATTCGCTTAAACTCTGAATTATATAATTAATGTTTACTTAGACGCTGATCTATAAAACAACCAAGTGATGCAAATAATTAAATAAGTCTTTGTATAAAAACTGTCTTATTTTGCGCCGAACACATTATTAAACCCTGATTATACAATGTAAAGCCGTGTCTCCTTTATTAAGCAAAGCTTGAAAGTAACAATTCTGTATCTGAAATAACACTCAACCGGGAAGAAAATCGAATTCAATTTCCATCCTAAGAATTCAATTTCCATCCTAAGATATCAAGACGACACGTTTTTATTTATTCGAAAAGATCACAGGTTAACATATTTTTTCGTTAATATAAAAACATTTAAAACGTACAGATTTAAATTACATAAAAACATATGCAAAGATTTTTAACAATCTGATGTATATTTTAAAGTTTGCAGTCGATTTGTCTTCTCAAACAGGCTCTTCTCAAACTTTTATTTACATGTAAAATTGTGAGAAAGCTTTTGATTTTTCGGTGTAGAAATATGTCGTACGCGTTTCTTTTTAAATCAAAAGTAACATCGCAAAACATTTGCAAGGTTCTTTCCTCTTTAGACAATCACTAATATTTCACAATAGGTTATAATCGAAAATTCGATCACTGTACTTTCAGTAATTCATTCAAAATCAGTTTTTGGCAAATTGTTTAAAGAAAGTGTTTTGTTGGAATTAATACAAATAAAAACGCACTTGCTTAATTCAAAAGAACATTTTTTAACTTTCCATCCCAAACAAGTTTAATCAATTAGCTAAATGTATTTATCTAATTCAAGGCCAAAAAGTCGTCGGCTCGTAGGTCTTTAACCAGCGGTATTCACTCTTCAGAAAGTTCTGGGTCTATAGGACAAACATGTTTAATTGGATTAGCAGAGATGATGTCATAAACTACAATTAAGAGCTTGACTGTGCAAACACAGGCACGCGCTGAAAGTGTTGCTAACAAAAGTCACTGTAAATCAATAAACACAATACAATTAATAAACGATTTCTAAGTTTTATAGCAACTATATTTTCACTATTTTTAAATGACCAAACATTTACAAAATTGCAGCATACTTATTGTCACATTAGTTTTATAATTCAGTGACTGCACACTGAACATAGATCATGTTTAAATGTCCCATCGGACCCATTTTACTCCACCGTTTTTTTAGTGCATAAACAAATGTGATTTTTTTTACTTCACAAAAAATTGTCTCTGTAAGTTTGCCATGTATAATAGGCTGTATAATAGGCTGTAATTTGTCTAACTTTACGGAATTAAAATCAGATCAACTTCTCGCTGTTTCTTTAATTATTTGACTTGCAATAAGAAAACATTTCCGTTGTCAAACGATTTGCGCCTTTTTCCCCCGCCTCACATAAAGAATCTATTTTAAGAAAAAATGTAAAGATTGGGTTTCTTTCGGCTTGTTTAATGCCAGATACAAGGTGAACACGGTAAGACTTCTCACAGGGAACCAGTGTCAAGAAAAGGTGATAAACCTGCAGCTCGCGTGCTCCCAATACCTGATAATTAAGTGAGTTGGAGATGTAAGCCTGTGTAGGTGGTTGAGTCTATGCTCAACATAGCTATCCAAAGCAGAGAGGCCTCGAAATATATAAACCTGAAATTGAATACTTGGATTTCACTGGCCTGAAGCGACCATGGTGGCTTCACTGACACCTTAAATGCTAGAAAAAAGGTGTTAACAGCAGCATGAGCAACATAAAACTATACATATCTATGTACTTTTAAGATGTGTTATATATATATTTTTTAAACTAATCTAAACGCATTTCTATTTGAATATATTAGTAAAATCAGCCTCAGTTGATTCAGCTTCTGAAAACACCTCTTATGTGTTGCTGATCTCTGTATTTTTTCTTAAGGTTTAAGGTTTTCAGTGATGTGCATCGAGTTTAATTATTCCCAGTGCACCTGTTACTCATTCGAAGTGGGTGCAAATGCAGAAATGAGCGGGCAGCGGATTACAGATCATATATTTCTCTCGACTGCTCTGCCTGGATGCATCTGCACCGTTCTAGGGGGGTTCAACTGCAAAAGTCCTAACAGCCAAGAAGCAATAAATGTCGCCTTTATGAACAGCCATTCTCTTCCTGCCCCCAATTTTGACAGCATCCGGCGGCACACTTCTTAAAGTTCTGTTCTTCTTTCATCAGAAAGCCAGTGGGTGAGATGGTACAAGCTGCGCTAAGCAGTCAAGTCACACAGCAAGCTCACCAGCTACTCAAAAGCGTATCTGTTTTATCGCGTCCATGAAAGATACAGCGGAATTGTTTTAATTTCTCTCTAATTCATGAGCGGTTGTGTGATAATGAGCCAGCCGCCATAATATACATAAAACCATGATACTCTGATTATCCTGGAGGCTACGCGGCAATTGCACCATTTTGTCACAACAGAAGGAAAAGTCAATTTGAAGGGGGGCTGTAATTGGGGAATCCACCCATGGGCTGTTCCTAAGACTCTGCTAACGGTGAGGTGGAAATTACATCTGCTCATATTTCTCTATTGGCATGAGGATGGAGATGTTATTAAAAACCATATACGATACAAAAATAAGTTACAAATTGCAGTTACAGAAAAACGCTTTTTAAAAGCGTTATAAGTTTATTATTATTTGTTGTTATTGTTATTATTATTATTAATATTATTATTATATACCATTAATAACAACGTGAACAACGATATGCATTTCATGTGATTAAATAAATTAATAAAGACACACAACTCCGCACATATAAACTTTTTGACATTGCATTTTTTCCATTAACCTTATTTAATAAAGTTGCACGAGTTAACGTAAGCCTCCCAAAAAGTTTTGGAGACTTTTTGTCGCACTGTAACGAGTCTGATTTACGTGGCCCCTCGACTCGAAGCCATGGCAACCGCAGACAAAGACCGGAGGAGGTTTACTGGGGTTTGTCCTTTGATCTGTCTCCATTTCAAATAAAGAGTCAGCTCAAAGTCTCCGGTTATTCACAGAGAACTATCCTTCACTCAAGTACACATTCAGGATTCTGACAAAACATTAAGCTTATAATACCACACATGAGCCAAAGCTTTTTAACAGCTTATATAGAGAAGTGCATGATTAATGCATCAAAATATGGAGGAAATATACAGCGTAAGTTTTGCAATAAACGAACTCATATTGGATTTTTGTGACATCAAGGTGTGCGTTAGGAATAAAACAAAAGGTCTGACTGACTGGTTCATAAACAGTAGAACATTTAAAACAGATAAAATAATAACCCACATTTTAATACGTTGCAAAAATAATTATCAGAAGTAAACAGGGCAATAAATAATATAAGCCTTTAATGTGTTTCTTATTATAAGAAGTAGCCTAATAAAAACTGCACGCAAATTTAGAACTTTAAAATAGGGCTAGTTGAATGCGATAGAATTAAAACACGACAAAAACACAATAAATCGTGGATGTCTGTTGGTTACCAGTATATTCCAGCACAACATTAAATTTGCTACCATTTTATAACAATCGATAAGGTAATAAAAAACAGTACTCACTAAGTTAATATGCCCAAATGCAATAACAATTTGTATTTTATTGTTTTGTTAATACTTCCTCAAAACAGCTTGAGGCATAAATTAGCCCACTAAATGTATTCCCCCAGTCAAATAGGCATTCGTGTCGCACTTATTTTCCACAATAGTATATATTAAGTTATTCTGCGGTAACGCTATTGCAAAAAATTCAAGTCACATTAACCAAGACGTAAAAATAAATAAATAAATGAAATAAAATAAAAACCACCAGATATTTTACAACAATTGTCGAGTTCAATTTCCACTCATTACCCCAACTGCCAATAAATTCAATTTCATTTCAATTACATTATTTCTAAAATGTTTCCTGCCTGCTCTTGTTGTAAACGATTCGTTTTATTGCAGGGGAATTATCTTTGTTGAAATGAGTTTGTCATATATTGTCTAGCAAAAAGAATGAAGTCATTATTGGGAGATCCCTCGGCGAGAAATTAGGCGAGCAAAATCCTCCCTGCCACACGGGTCCCATTGAGATTAATGAAAAATATGTAAAACGTTTTCTTTTAATTTTCCTCTGAAAGCACTTTGCATACATGCATTTTCTCTGCTGGGTTGGTATCAGATAATTTATGAGAGCAATCTCAGCACATAACCATCAGGACTGTGTTTCAAGCCTAATTGAGTGCTGTCAAGATTAGGTAAGGTCCTATTCGTGTTAATTGTATTGTACTCTCTTTGGGAATACTAGTAAATGTATTTAAATAATTCTGCCTTGTGAGCTGAAAAGATTATGTCAACTTAATAGAAATGTCATGACAAATGACAAAGAAGTGGGAGGAAGTAGCAATTGCTGATCTATGGAGCAGAGTCCGCAAATCCTTTATATCCTGAATCTACTGGCTACACATATCAGTTTCATGATAATTAATGCAATTAATGGTGCCTTTGGCACACAGACCACAATTAATTCCTTAGCTCAATGTAATTTCACTTCACAAAGATGATTGAAATCAGTAAAGACAATAAAGACACCATAAAAACCAGCAGCGAGGGCAGTTAAAAAAGATTGTTTTATATCAATCAACAATAAAATATCCAAATCTATCTATCTATCTATCTATCTATCTATCTATCTATCTATCTATCTATCTATCTATCTATCTATCTATCTATCTATCTATCTATCTATCTATCTATCTATCTATCTATCTATCTATCTATCTATCTATCTATCTATCTATCTATCTATCTATCTATCTATCTATCTATCTGCCTGCCTGCCTGCCTGCCTGCCTGCCTGCCTGCCTGCCTGCCTGCCCAACTACAGCTGGATGAATCTCATTGTGACCTTACGGTCTCAGTCTGTGATTGAGAGTTTTCAAGACATGCTTAAAGAGCGCTTAATGCAAAGAGTGCTTGTCTGACATGAATCCAAAAATGCGATTCCAAAGAAAATGAAAAGTAAATTAATGCAAAAGGCAAAGAGCACATAGGGGGGGGATGAGGGGTGATGCTGGAGAGGTGTGGGCTGAGTGCCAGGCCGTCAGCTTACTGTCGCTCACAGCTTCCCTCTCTGTCTGCGTCCCAAAACTGGCATGAAGCTTGGTCCGAGTTACTCTCTACAGACACTATTGATCATGCCATATTCACTCCCGCTTTATACAGAGGCCTTTATTACCATAGTGACCAACTGAACCATCAACCATTCCCCAACCCCCATCCCAGACAAATCCACCCAGACGCCTCTGCCAAAATATCGCATCAGCTCGGGGAACACTGCGTACTGTAGGATGTATTCATGACAAACACGACATAAAAAAACAACAACGCCCTCGAGGGTGAATAGATGGTCATTCACTAGGAATGACATCCTGGAGTTTTTATTTCAAAAGAAGCATTCTTGACAAAGTGTGTGTGAGGAACACTGGTGAAATGGACAACAGCGGCTCGGCTTTTGAGCACTTGGCCATGTTCACGACCACTCCGAAGCTGGATGGAGAGATGGGAACCACTGACCGGGTAACAAAGCCCTGGTAAATGCTGATATTTACATAGAGGGAGCCCTCACAGGGCCCTTTGTGTACGTGTTTGCAAGCGAGCGTGTGGCACACCGTGCAGAGCTTACGCCAGGCTGCAGACACATTCAACCTCGTCTTGAAGAATAAACTGGCTTGCTGAGTCCCCTGAAACAAAGGCCAACAATTTAGAGCAGGCTCACAGGCTCATTCTCCTAATGTTGGT
The DNA here is from genome assembly GCF_052040795.2 of Danio rerio. Lineage (NCBI taxonomy): Eukaryota > Metazoa > Chordata > Actinopteri > Cypriniformes > Danionidae > Danio > Danio rerio. The sequence continues at coordinate 33,123,500 of NC_141029.1, read as the reverse complement.
TTTAGCAAATTTGCGGCGGCTTCTTGGCAAAGGGCACTTTGATGTGCCGGGGCCTGGAGGAGCCTTCGGGCTGAATGGAAGCTCAACGGCAGGGCAGCTCTGTTTGTTTGGCCTTTCGCTGGGCAAGCTCAACCTTTACCACGGCCAATCGCCTGCCCTGACATCAGAGATGCAGGGGGCGGCATTACACATGCACACATAGACACACACACAAAATAATGCGTGAAATGGTAACGAACCAGAAATTTCAACAATCAATCAACTAATCTGAAATCTACATAAATATATATCCCATAGCACATCATTTCCGTTGCTGGTTAAACAACGCAGAGATGGTTTTGGCTCTTGACGTAAAGTGAACGGCACGGCCAGCATGGTGCAGATTTTGATGTCTGAGGAGCTCAGGTTTGGCTCACTTTCCCTGAACAGTTGAAGCCATCGTGACAATGTTCTGAGCCTGCTTCAGAGATGGCATGTCAATCATACTGCCATGAAAGGTGAAAGCCCCCTGAGGAGAAGAGAACAGAAGACTGGTTGAATAAGAATAAAGGCAGAAATCGTCTAGAAGAACATATCCTTCTATACTGCTTTACTGCAATGCATATATATGACACTACAAAGAGGGATAGGATGGGTTTTCATTAATTCCCAAGAGAAAGCCAAGTAAGAAGGAAAAAAAAAGAACAGTTATATATCTTGTTTTATGTTCAAAATTTAGGTATTTTTATGCTGTGGGTCAAACTTGACCCACACTGGATTCAAAATGTATCAGAGAACTGCAAAGCATAAGATCAATATCAAACATCCACCAAATTAGCATATTGATGAGCTGAAAAAAATGTATGATGTGTAAAATTACTTAGGATAAAATCACCAACAAACTGCATAAAGGTAAAACAATGAATAAATGAAAAATAAATATATAAATGAATAAATAAAAAAACTAAACCAAAAACCTAAACAAAACAAAAGAAGCAGAATTAATCATAAAAGTTTATTTACTTATTTAGAGTATAATTATGTTTTTCTGATAATTTCTTGTTCGGTCAATATTGGTTTTAATATTATTTAAATTGTATTGTATGACCTAAGATGAACTCAAAAAAAAAAAAAAAAAAAAAAATTATCATAAAACCAGCCGGCCAAATCGATCCATGAACATCACAAATACCTAATATAATAATTTTTTATAATTTCACAACACAGTGTCAAAACTTTTATTATAAACCTTGCTAAATGAAAAAAATCAACAAACACTAGGTTAAGAAGTCGAAATGTAAAAATGGAAACATAATTCAAATAAAATAAAATCTATATAATCTACATATCCAGGTTAAGCCTGCTTTATTTAATTGTTTATTCATTTAAAAATACTAAATAAAACAAAATAAATAACTTAAAACTATAAACAAACTAAATGAATCAAAACTGAAATTTTACTGAAATCTATAAAAATCATTGAAAAGCTTCCCTGTGCAAGTCAAATACTTAAGTACAACCTTAAGAATTTTTTAATGATTAAAATTGCATAAAAAAAAATAAATCTGCATCCTAAATGTAACATAATAATGGTGGAGTGTCTAAAAATGATGTGCTGAGGAGCAGTGAAACCTCAGGTGGGTATTTTGCCAACATTTTCTGTAACAAATCTGCTAGGAGATTGAAGAGGGCACAGAAGAAAAAAAATCTCGAATAAAATCAAAATAAATGGAGCAACTGTGTCCCGGAATCTCAGTTTGTGAGCACAGAGTCGATCGGGGAAAGTGTCGCTGACGCAGCCCCAGGCCATCCTTAGCGGAAGAATTACTGGCAGATTGTACATTACTAGCACATCTCAGACACGCGCAGCCCTACCGAGCAGAAAACGCAGGACTCAATGATGCACTAAATTAGGAACTATAATATTCAACACCTCGTTTGATTTTCTCAGACAAAAGCTACAATGCGTCATGGAGGATGTCTTGATGCTGTATCAGTCTGAAAGATCTCTGTGTGGAAATGCAGGGGTGAATAAATGCACACCTTTCCCAACTTCTGGTGTTCCTCGAAGGCAGCGATCAGCTCTGTGGCCCACTTGATTCGCTCTGGACTTGGGGCAAATTCTTCTTGAACAGCCTTGATTTGGTTTGGGTGAATCACCTGCTTTCCTAATTGAAGCAAAAGCAACAACAAAAACAAAATTAATTGAAAAAAATATGCAACAAACAGTAAATAAAAAATGAATTAAAGAAAAACCAAATCTGACGGTCACGAGAAATAATTGAGATGAATTACAACAAAATAAAGCAATAAAATATTCAAATAATATTTTGAAAGCCATACACTTTATATTAGAAATGAAATATCAGAAATAGTTCAAATAGACTTCATATTTTAACCATCAACAACCCAATAGTAAATAGTAGTAGTATTTGATTGTATTTTTTATTAGTATCACACTTTTAATTTTGGTCGTGTGATTTCTATACAAACCATTGTTTACAAGATAAAAAAATACCTTTATTTACAAGTAAAACTTTTTAGTTTTTAATATTTAATGCACTGCTAACACTAGAGTAAATGCTGATATTATTAAAACAGAAAAAAGCATCATCTAGGATTATTACTCCACATGTAAAAGGCTTTGGCTGAGCAGCAGCAAAGGCATCGGAGGGTACTTGCTCCTCTTTCTCCAGTACAGCTCCCTGACCAAGAATGAATTTAAGGGACACAGCAGGGACAGAGGATGCTATGAATTATGGGTGTCATCCCGATTTTCGCCTCGTGCCCCGCTGAACTCTGAAACTTTGCTGCACGCTTAGTTACACTCCAATCTGAGGGAGCCTCTGGGAGACTTCACTTGCTGCTTTTATTACAGGCCTCTGAGAGAGTCACACACACACACGCGCGCGCTCCGTCACCTCAACACACTCACACATACACATAGATGTCATGTCATGAACAGCAACAACTGATACCTGGTGTGAAAAAATTAAACATGATCATAATGATCTATAATGTGAAGTGAGAAATCCATCCACTCGCTGTATCTGCCTCTACAAACACGAGCTTCAAGATCATCTGATTAAAAAGAAGGTTTTCCTCACTGTTTTTTAATCCATCATCCTTCCGTCCATCTCATTTATAGTTCAAAATCTAAAGTTATGAATCATTTTCAAAAATAATTTTCCCTTTTCTTCTTTCTTTGCTCTGTTTCTTAACTATTAATTTTAATTTGAGTTATTTGCATCAGGTTAAAATAAGTAAAAGTTAAATACTTCATAACAAAAGCAACAACACATACATACAAATGAGTAAAAATGATAATAAATAATAATACAACATAAATAATATAGTGCTCAGCATATATAATGTACACCCCTCACAAATATTTTTAATAGGAATATTATATTTGTGCATTTACATTAGATTAGTCGATACTGAAGCCAAATCTGGAGCTTATCTAACAAAATGACTTAGGATAACGGTCCAAAAACTAGTATACCTAAATTTATATATGATAGAAAAATATTAAATATAAATTTAGAATGAATGAATTGAATTTAATTATATTATCTTTCAATTTCTAAACATGTTTAGTGACTAAAATATAATTTTATAAAATATATTTGTTTAATAAATCAGTTTTGTTAAAATGCACCAAAATACATTGCCTATATTCACTGAGAAATTGATAAAAATATTCATTTTCAAAATGGGGTCTATTTAATCATGCTGAGCACTGTAATACATAATTCATAATAAAAAATAATACATCATAATAACAATAACTACTATTGCATTTACCATTATTAATACTAATTTTAGCCATTTAATTTAGTCATTTTAGTTTAAGTTTAGTTTAAATCAACCTAAGTACAATTTAAAAGTGATGAATGAAAGAATAAATGTTTTTTTTCTGCAATCACTCAATTAATATTGACAAATATAACAAAGGTTTTAGTTATTTAAACATATTTGAAGAATATTATTAATATTTTGATAACATTATTCTAACCATTATTATTACAGATGATTTTAAAACATTCCATAACAAAATAGGTTCTATGCTCAAATATACATTTCTTTTACCTCCCCACTGAAAAAAAAAAAATGGATTTAATTTTTTAAAATAAGTGGTTGCAAACAATTTACATTGCTCAGCAACTATAAGTACACCCCTCATAAATCTATTTTTTTTAATTCCTATTTTTTAATAGGAAGCTATACAATATTATATTTGTGCATATACATTAGATTTGTCAGTACTGAAGCCATATCTGGAGCTTATCAAATAAAATAATATACGATAACGGTCCAAAAATGAGTACAACCAAATTTATATGTAATAGAAAAATATTAAATACAAATTAAAAAAAAGGGGAATAAACAAGAGAAGCAAACATTGTTGAAATTTTGTAGGTTGTAATTTTTTTTTGTTGCATTATTTTGCTTGAATTTAATTGTATAATCTTTACATTTCTAAATATGTTTGGTGACTAAAATATATTTTTAATTAATATATCTGTTTAATAAATCTGTTTTATTTAAATGCACCAAAATACATCACCTATATTCACTGAGAAATAGATAAAAATATTCATTTTCAAAATAGGGTGTACTCACTTATGCTGAGCAATGTATATGAGCTGAATTTAAGCAAAGTAGGTTGAACTTTACTAAATTGAATTTATTTAAATTTAGCCCAAATAAATTGTTTGCTACGATATTAAAAATATCAGTGTTGCAGCATGGTGGGGGCAGAAAGCTTACTCTAAAAAGTAACATCCATCTAAAAATCACTGCATTTTAAAAGGAGATGCTCCTAGATCGTAAGATTTAAAGAGAAATCACAGTTATGTTCTGTTTAAGCTCCTCTTAGCTGACAGCCATGAGTTCAATACATGAGAAAAGCATTAGCTCCATCTGTGGGTCTTACCCCAGTTAACCCCTCTCTGCCATGTGTTACCCATTGACTTCCCACATAATTTAGCACACAATGTTACATATTGCAGCGTAATGCCAGTCATATGTTAACACAAAGCGCAGGTGCCACTTTCTGCATTGTTTACACATCGCCAAAGCCAAATACACTGCAAGAAAGGACCAACTCTGATGCTGCAGCTGAGAGCGAATGAAGCATCAGGTTAACCAATGACAGCTTCAATGTAAATAAAGCAAAGCAGCCTGGTAACTGTGCTTTCTTACTGCGCCAACAGTGTTGGAGGCAGAAGACTCACCAGTGTGGGTGTGCGTATGTGTGTTTGTGTGTGCATCTACTGTCCCTCTGCTGTTCTGGAGGAGACGGCCTGTTGGATCAACACCCTAAAGCTGAGGCTCAAGGTCCATGTTTGTGACGCCCATCCCAGAAAAGGCTGGCAGGGGGTCGTTCCCTCACATCAACAAAATATGCCCCTTCCCCAGACTGCCACCTGTTCAGGAGCTGTGCGTTCTGAGCCAGATAGTGACAGGGTAAGCAAAGGGGGTGTGGCCAGTTTTTATGCTGAAATGCTATTGGTTAGTTGCAGTGCATCATTAGTGCTCCCCAATGCTGTTCGGCCTATCACAGGGTGCCATCTGGTTTGGGTATGTCTGGTTGGCTCCTTACCATTTAGCAAAGTGTTAGTAGACACGGTAAGAGATGATTCTCAAAATCTCACTAAAGAGAACAGAATCTATGGGACAAAATTAAATAAAATTCATAGAAATGGTGAATAAATAAATGGCCAACCAGAACAACAAGCTTAAAGAAACATGTGCATTACACAACACATCAGTGTAGTTGTGATTTAATGATCCTACGTCAGGCATAATGAGCAAAAGTCAATTCACAGGTGGACAATTAACAGGGGAATTAATGTTTAGATGCAATATAGACAAAAGGAGAGGATGAAATGTATGGTAGGACTCACATTAAGTTGTACATTTTGATAATTCTGTTTTATACTAGATTTTATTGTTTATCTGCTCCTAAAGATATACAAATATTTTGTTTAATATTTTGTCCTGCTATTGTTTTTAAAAGATATGTTGAAAATAAGTTTTTCATGGTTAATAAAAAGCCAGATGTAATTTTTTATGTTTTGTAATTTTTTTTAATATATAATATTTACATTTTTATATATTCAACATTAACTAATGCATTACTAAAATCCAAGGTTGTGCTTGTTAACGTCAGTTAATGCACCCTGAGTTAACACAAACTAGCATGAACTAATTTTATTTAACTTCAATAACATTAACTAATATTAACAAACATGAATAAATACCCTAATAAATATATTACTATAAATATATATATAACGATAATAATGTTAACTAATGGACTATTATTTTAAAGTGTTACCAAAAATTCCTAAAAATATATATTTTGTAGAAATAAATATAAAATTTATTATATTAAAATAAACGAATGGTCAAAATTTCTTAATATTTTAATTACAAAAACAAATTTAATTCAAATGAACTACAACATGACCATTTTTGGATCACTGAAAGATATTTTCCTATTTCTCATTTTTGAATTTTTAATGTTAAAAATCATAAATATTACATTTTCTAAATTAAAATAAACAGCTAAATAGTATATTTTTCAGTTAACAAAACTATTTTAGCTTTATGCTTTTAGTTAACAACAATAAAAAATACAGTAACAAGCTCACTATAAAAAGCCAAATAACTCAAATAAAAAAATTCAAATAATTTCATTCTAATGAACAAAGATTATATTAGTTTGATGAGTTTAGTTAACTATTATACAAATTTCAACAAGCTCATTATACATTTTCTGATTTAAGGCTATAATTCAAAATTGACTAAAATAATAATAATAAAAACAAACAACAAAATCAACAAACCATTAAATTAATAAAGACAATTCTGATACCCCTACCGCATCCACTAATGAAATCTAATGCAAAGAAAACTACTCTACATTTACCTGCATGCAGTTTCAATAGACTCCAGACACACACACTTCACACTGAGGGTGTAAAGAGTAAACAGTGTTTCTGCAGGCCTCCTCACACAGAGACCTCAGACTAGCAGTGGCAAACAGTGACGGTGAGCTCAGCGCAGGCGAAACCAGGAGCCGCTCCAATTCAGACTCGCACGAGAGGCAGAAGAGAGTCATCAAACCCGACCCCACCTGCCTAATGACAGGCTGCTGAACAGAGCGCCGGCGGATGGCAGATACACGCCACCATCAACCCGCAGGCTGACTGATGGGGAACAAAAAAACAAAACAAACAACCTAGCACTGGCACCCCCATACCAACCATAGAATATGGATAAATAGAAAATAAGTCTTGGGTCATGCTATATGTAATTGTAATGGTAGTTTCTTCTTAAACGCAGAGCTTACTATTGTAACTTACTATGTTTTCTACATTTTCAAGAACATTTTAAGGGAAAGAAGCATCAGAAATTCTGAAAGCCTAATTATTTGAAGGTGATCAGATAGTAATGTTTTATAACTTTGCATAAATGATGATGCAATGTTTTTTTGAAGATACTATAGTTGTTATCATGGATTCAAAATAAAAATAGTTGTTAATGCTCCAGAGAATCACAATAGTTTATTTGAAAAACTTTTTTTGTACCCAAGTTCATGCACAAAAGTCATCTTAACTTAAATAGAGCAACTAAAAATGTGTGTAATGGATTAATAATTAATTAAAACTACAACCATAAAAATAAAATAATGTTTGTTAACTGAAATAAATTGAATGCTAACATTTATATTTATTCCTTTAGCATTTGAAGGTTTTTTTCAATTAAATGAATATTGTCCAAGAACATTGTCATATTTTCTGAATAAATATTAAATATTAAATTGAATAAATAACGTAAACTAAAAAGAAACACTGAATTAAAATGCATTTAAAAACTACACAGACATCAACAGAAATAATAAAAAAACAAAAACTAAAAAGCCAAACAACATAAAACTAAATACAATTACAAATAAAAACTATAATGCATACATCTTGAATTATTAAGTGAATATATTTGCCCTAAAATTAATAATTTGTAATCAAATTTGATGCAATGTCATGAGGAATAAAAACCAGTGATGTTCAGCAGAGAAGTGCAGTGTTCTGGAGGAATGGCAGTGCTGTTGTATACAGAGATGTGCAGGCAGAACAGTGTGTATTCTGCAAACAGCAATTACATATTCATTAGCGGAGACTCAGAGGAGGGCTGTGTCTGGCCTCCCGTGGCCAGTTACCCGCTCACCAGGACTCCACACACACACACACACACACACACACACACACACACACACACACACACACACACACACACACACACACACACACACACACACACACACACACACACACACACACACACACACACACACACACACACACACACACACACACACACACACACACACACACACACACACACACACACACACACACACACACACACACACACACACACACACACACACACACACACACACACACACACACACACACACACTCAGACGTTGCCTGGCTACAAACCCACATAGCACTGAGATGCGAACATACGTCTATCTCCCATAAACACACTCACCAAAAATGGACACACACAAACAAAAATAAAGAGACTTGCACACATGCGTACTCTAACAAACACAAGTTGAACTAAGTTGTATGCATGTAAGAAGACGTTACAAATAAATAAATGAAATTACACAAAGAATGATGGAAAGCTTAATTATTAAATAAAGTGGCAAAATAGTTGGCATGGGGGTTAACGTACAAAACTGTGTGCAAAATAATAATTACTTTACATTACATATCTTTGCAGGTTAAGCATAAATTCTGCTCTGTCAATCGATTTGGTGTTAAAATGTTGATTAATACCTTTTATTAAACCTGATATATTTCTTAAATACTAGAACATTCAGCAAGTGACCGTTATTTTATTACTTCTATTGCTTGTGGATCATAAATCTTTACCTAGTTGATGCAGTATACTCTTTTACTTACTTTTTTTCAACTTATTCCTTGCTTTATCAGGGGTCACTGCAGTGAAATGAACCACCAATTACTCTGGCAATTATTTTACACAAGAGAGTACATCTTCTAGCTGCAACTTAGCACTGACAGTAAAACCCTCAGTGCTGAGAAACACCATTATATAGGGTTGAAATCAGAATTATAAGCCCCCCTTTTTCTTTTATTAAATATTTTCCAAATGATGTTTAACAGAGAAAGGAAACTTTCACAGTATGTCTGATAATTTTTTTTTTTTCTGGAGAAAGTCTTATTTGATATATTTTGGCAAAAAGAAAAACAGTTTTTAATTATTTATTAAAGCTTTTCATGTCAAAATTATTAGCCACTATAAGCTATATATATTTTTTGATAGTCTACAGAACAAACCACCATTACACAATATATTGCCAAATTACCCTTACCTGCCTAGTTAACCTAATTAACCAAGTTAACCCTTTAAATGTCGCTTTAAGCTGTATAGAAGTGTCTTGAAAAATATCTAGTCAAATATTATGTACTGTTATCATGGCAAAGATAAAATAAATCAGTTATTAGAAATGAGTTATTAAAACTATCATGTTTAAAAATGTGTTCTCTCTGTTAAACAGAAATTGGTGAAAAATATAAACAGGGGGGCTATTAATTCTGGCTTCAACTGTATATATAATTCACCTGAGACATAAAAGAGGTATGGGCCAGAAAGGAGCAGGCCATGATGCCACACAGTATGTAAACAGAAGTAAACAGTGATGTGTATAAGCAGTCAGCGTACCGGTGAAGCCCATGAGTGCGCCCTCTCTGGCCTGCTGTCTCAGTCCTTCCACATCCTTATAGTCAATGTAAACAAGGTCGATCGCCTGGAGGCCGAATGCTTTGGTGGTGACCACCACTTTCTGCCGAGCATACAGGAGTTCTTTAGCATCTTTAGTGCGTGTGGCTCCTACAGGTTAAAATAAAAGAATAACATAAAAAAATTATGAATATGATGCACATTATTGAAACAATGCACAAGCACATTAACTAAAGAAACTAAATCGTTGAACAATATTTGTAGTACAGCATAAAAAAATGTGTAGAAATAAATAGTGAGATGCAAATAAAGCAGACCTATGCTGGCACAGAAGTCATCAGACCCGAAGACAACTCCGTCATGATGAAAACCTGCCTTTGGCCCAAGATCTCGAAGTGCTTCACACACTGCCTTCAAGAGAAAGAGAAAATAAAGGGCTGCGCAAATATGTGTGTGTGTGTGTGTGTGTGTGAGAGAGAGAGAGTATGTGTACTTTGGCACTCAATCAAGCCACCCAGTCAGACGACTCTAATTTTCCTCAAACTCCCTTAATCGCTGTCCATGCCTCTGTTCTTGATGTGTTTAGAAATGGAATTGTTTCAAATATTATAAAAGACACACACACATACACGCATGCATACAATTAATGGCCCGTCTTTTGTCCCTGCAGAGGAAGAAATCTAGAAATCTGTGAAGATGGTCCAAGGCTGCGACTAACCCTAGAAGCAGGACTAGTGAGAGACAGTCTGGAATGTGATATGACCGTGTCAGGCGCGGAGCAGATGGAATTTCTTGAATGCTTTTGTCGGGTTCCAAATTAATTTCACTTCTTGCTGTGACTCTGCAATATTTCCCTGTCTTGGCTCTGGGATTCCGTCTAGCCAGCACAACAGAGGGTTTGGGGGAGGGGGAAGAAGAAAAAAAATCAAAAGAAAAAGGAGCTGCATATTTTATATGCAAGCAAAAAACACATGACTTTGGTCATCGTTGTTCTTTTTCTCTTCTTGAAGGGAGCATTTCTATTTTTTAGAATTATAAATATAAGTTATTATTTACCTTAAAATTCAGCAGACCCACAGCAGTTTCCACAAAGGTGACCAAGCGGATGGGTTCCTCAAGCTCTCTGCCTTTTAAGTACTGCTGAAACCTGTCAACAAACTGTAATGGAGACAGAGACAAGACTTCAGATTGCATTTAATCGCACCGTATTACTCAAAAGCCATTCCTAATTAAATTTCAAAACTTCTGATTCAGGAGAATGAAGAAGAAGAAGAAAGTAACGCTGCTTCAAAAAGTTGACAGGATTCACACAGTCTTTGGACAACTCCTGTTTCACAGGGGCCCTCGAGATATACTACAGGTTCCTGTCTGAATTTACAAAGAAAAGAGCGCTGAATATGAAAAGAGAAGGGATGAGATTTGAGCTGTCTGGGAGCGCATTTCATTTCAGTTTTATGCAGAGCCTTGGCTTCCCCTGGCGGACAGACTCGTGAGACTTGCGACGTGTGATACGACACTTCTCCGCGCCATTCATTTTCTCGCTAATATTTGAGCTTACCTAAGAAGGCTTTAAAATGAAGTTTGGTGCTTTGAAGACCAAAGCATTCCGATTTTTTCCAACAGACCAGTTCACAGCTAGCCGTGGACTGCCAGTGGGGTTGCCCAAATTCCAAAATCTATCATCTGGAAACACACAAAAGCTCCCTCTGTCAGATATTTTCTTTTAAAGCCTGTACAAAAAAATAAAAGGAGGGGGAGGAGGGAAGGGAAGAGGGGGGAAAAAAAACTCAAAGCAGAAAAGTGTAATTCCCTGTCCCCCCGTTCTGTCTCTCTTTCACACATCGGGGACAGCAGATTAAAATAACCTCAGGTACGTCAAGGCTAGTTTTCCAAATAAAGACTAAAATATCCCACACACACTTGTTTTATTAGCTCAAAGAATATGCCTTCATTGAGGGATTTTTTCTAATGGGGGAATTTTAATCATCTCCCCATTCAATCTCAGTAGGATAAATCATATCTGAGAGATTTGCATAAATATAAACCATCAAAGACTTTTCATCTTCAAAGGGGTTTTCAAGACCCAATAAGCTTTGTACTGTAATCATCTGAGGTCACAACCCTGCAGGAGTAATGCTGCTATGGCAACATAAAAACGCCAACGGCTTAGCATAATATTCCCCTCGAACCGAAAAAAGGGAGGGAGAGGGAAGGGCTTGTTTGGCGGTCCTTCCATTTCCTCACCGTCTCTTTTATCAGATGCCACACTGCCCTCTCTGACGGCCTGATATTTTTGCTTGAAATAATAGCCACTCGGTGGCGAAATTAAGCGTTTGTGTAGCCTTCCGTCAAATGGACAAGAAATTACAGGTGTCCTTAAGCATCGGGCTCTTGCCATATTTAAACAGTCTGGAGGGGTTCTCGCCATTGAACCACACTTGTGTGAAGGCTAATACCACTCTCAGGTGACAAGCCTTTCTGCTCGCTATACAGTAGAGCACTTGCTAAAACCCACTTTTCAGTCAACAAGTGCTACTGCGGCCCTATTCAGCATGATCCGGATGGGAACGAGGCAGGGATTTCAGGGCGAGGCAGCCGCTAGAGCGAAAAAGGCGGCAAGTGGATAAGTTTCAATTAATTCTCTTCAAAAGAGGGCCAGATTAAATGTTTCCGGCCTGCTGAAGTGCTCATTTCACCGTGTGGTGGTGGTGTGGTGGAGGGGGAGAATTAGGAGCGGACGGGGAGGGACGGGACTCGAGCTGGTTCCTTTCAGGACTCAGTAGTGTGGCGGCCAAAGAATACGCACGGCTCCGAATCTGTGGGAGAATTGTCTGCGGACAAAAGGAGGAGGGGGGGAGAGTTACGCCTGTTATAGTCCAATAAGCCTTGTCAGTCAAACAAGCACAGAGAGAGAGGATAGAAAAGGAGAGGAGAAGATTTTCACACAAAAGGAAACAAGTAAGTCCATCTTTTAGCTACAAATCAGTCTAGAGGTTCCTCTGCTCATCTACGTGAAAAAGGGGGAAGAAAATAAACAACAGAGGGATTTAGGGTCGGCCGCCGGGATAAGAAGAGGAGAAGGAGGAGAGAGAGATAATCAGGCTTGTAGTGCTACGACTTTGTGTTGTGTGTTGGATTAGACACTCACTGACTGCTCATCACACACACACACATCCACACACACAGGAAAAAAGAGATATTCAATGGTGATTATTTCAGTTAAAAAACAATATACAGCAAATAATTGGAAAATAGCGCTCAGCTTTGGCCATAAAAAGTAGGGCTGACCGATATTTCAAAATCAATTATCACAATATCATGTTTCATTTCATTCATATCAATAATTGTTGAATATTTTTTAACAATAAATTTAGGAATATTAGGATTTAAAAAAATTTAACCACAGTTTTAATAGTCAAACACAAATTTAAACAAAATATCTGATCTCTTTATAATAAAATAAACATAAGCTATAAAGAGACTCTTAAAATTGATAAATAAAATGTTACAAATTGTGTGCAATGGTAAAGCATACATCCTGAACAACCAAAGCAAACTTTAAGGTGTGAATAATAATGCTACAGTAAACCTTAAACTCTGTCAACAACACAAATTATGATAATCAAATCTGAACGTTCAAAAAAATGGGCCAACCATCATTATTCAAATAAATATTGCAACTTTACAAATTGTGAAGTTGAATGACTATATTACCCCTATGCTAAAAAAATCTTTTAGATGGAAAGCAAGTGGCTAGGATGCACAAGAAAAGAAACCAAAAAGCCACGATTTCCTAAAATTATTTTTTATTTACAATCTCCACATTGCTGCTAGCCACCACACTCATTTTCGCATGTGTTGTCGTACTGACCTGAAGTGACAAGCACATGCACGTGAATTTCTTGACAATTTACAATAATCTTTGAGCTCGCACTCCCCAGGCATCTCTCATAATTAGGCAACCATCAAGCGTTTTCTCAGAGTATGACAAATATACAAACCATTGCTGCAGCTCCGATACAAGTTTATGGAGAAAAGTAAAAAGCACCGTTAGACAAAAATATGTTAGACAAAAATATTAAACACAAAATTTAAAAATAGAAAAAAATCAAGATAAGCAGAATAATTGGAAAATTTAGTTTAAAATTTTAGTAGGATGTATAATTTGTGCAATATTTCGCTTGCATTTATTACATCATCTTTCAATTTCTAAATGTTTGTTGACTAAAACATTATTTGAATAAATATATCTGTTTAATAAATCTGTTTTGTTTAAATGTACCAAAATACACTGCCTATATTCACTGAGAAATGGAAACAAATATTAATTTTCAAAATGGAGTGTTCTCAATTAAGCTGAGCACTGTATAAAAGGTTTCTTAGAGTATTTAGACTATTTAAAAGACATTGCACTGAAAGTTGCTTATGTTTAAAGTCCTTTATTTGTTCTTCCTGATACCTTTTTAAACACTGTAAATAGATAGATTCAATGAAAAAGGTTTCTTTGCTATTTGATGGACAAACAGGAAGTCCTGCCTCCAACTCCTGCTATTGGTTAAATTGATGTTATGATGCCCCCCCCCCCAAAAAAAAAGACCAATGGGGCACAGACTAAGCTTTATGGAGGAATCAACCTACAAATGGGGTAAATTGATTATACACAAACAATTTTTGCCAATACCTAGATTTCACAAATACATTGCAGCAACAAAAATAAAATTGTCTACTTCACATGTACAGAAACTCTCAGCAATTTTGTCTCTCAATAATCAAGTAAGAAAATGTTCCAAAACTGTCTGATCAGAGCTGTGAAAGACAGCAAAAAGAAGAGAAAGAAGAGGAGCGAAACAGCCACTCCTTTCATGTTTGTCTCACGCCACTTTCAAAGCAGTGGGCCCATGTCAGGTCAGTGCTACATGACTTCCTCCCTGCTCACAATCTCCCGTATCCTGCTGCGGCTATGAGCTCGACCGTGTGCAAAGCATGTGGAGAGCATGTTCTAACCCCCACCACATATGTGTGTAGTTTTTTATACCGCATTCACACACTGTATTATTCAATCTGACATGCAGTAACTGTAGAGGTTGTATTGATTTTTGAGTGGCTAAGTGGGTAGTGAAAGGCTGAATGGCAGATGATTTTACTTTTGAGAAAACTCTGAAAATGGGGTTATTTGTGAGATAAAATAGGTTTTTGGAATTAACGGCATGCAACAATGACAGTAGGGTTTGAAAAATAAAGTGCATAATTTTATCTTTGATACATGGGTCAAAATTGCATAAAAGCAGGCGTGAAACAGCTTCAAACTTCTTCTATATATTTATATTGAAAATTTGATTGTGAATGTGTCCAGTTAAAAATAAATAAATAAATAAATAAAAATTATATATTTATACACATCATTTAAAGACACCATCAAGTGCTTCTGCTGAGAATTACAAATTCGCTGTGTTTATGAGCTGGCTTCATTAAAAAGCTTCACTGCCTGATTAATATACGATATTAAATGAGTTTTAGAGTGGACAAAAAACACTGAATTAAATTCCAATGTTCTGCACCATGTCTTTAAAATAAGGACATTTATTTTTCCATAGTATTTTCAATGGAGTTTTAGTGCTTGTCTTCTGATCCTGACGGCACCAGAGTCCTTTTAAGGCATGTCATTTCATTTGGCGGCCATATTTGAAATGCCTCTTGGGCAGTATGCTCGGGCATTCTGTCTGAACGGAGGAACATCAAATTCTTCAAAATTGTTTGCCAAGCTTACGATTACATTACATATTTGGAATCGCCAATAAAATTAAAGATCAACTGTCTCATACATTTCATTTCTAAACGTCCGAATTAAACAAAGAAAAGCATATTTTCAGGTCGTCCAAACTAATGCGCATCCACACTCACATTATCATCCTCTTAAAATAATCGTCAGATCGTTCTGCTCTTATGAATAAATCCACAACTTGATACTGATGGTGATAATCCTTCAGAAATGACAGCGACTCTTTGTTTCCAAGTTTGTGGGCTTTTGAGTAGTTATGGTCATGTGATTTGTGTTTGGCAGGATGGATTGTAACTCAGGTTCATTTTATACAGATTACAAAACCAAAACCCTCTTGTTTTCAAGTGCAGTTGGTTCATTTAAAAGTACAGATTTTAGGCTTTATCTAGACATACTTCTTATGTCTGTGAGGCAAGTATTTGCTAAGCTTTCAGTGTGTTTGTTGACCGCCAAACTATCGTAAAAACACACGCGAGTTCCGAGCTTTTCCTTCGGAGAAAAGTCAGTCTATAGCTATTGCTGATTGGCTCCTGTACTGGTAGGCAGGGCTTCATTTGCCATATTGACTGTTACACTCCACTCTTCCCCATTCAAAACTAACTGCAGAGTGTGAATGAACGTCGCCTTGTGGTTCCATCCCAAAGAGGGAAGAAATCACTTTCCCGAACGCTCGCGTTCAATCTGCCCAGCTGGTGGAATGAACTCCCTAACTGCATTAGAACGGCAGAGTCACTCGCTGTTTGCAAGACATGACTAAAAACGTAACTATTTAGTCTCCACTTTACTACCTAATCTGCAATTGCCTCTCTGGATATACCACTAACTGTACTAAAAAATAAATCAATAAATAAATAAAAAAAATTTACTAATGCTCTCCTTCTTAGACTTTACAGACCTGAAACTTGCCTATAGCACTTATTCATTGTTGCTCTTATAGTTGTGTAAGTTGCTTCCTTGTCCTCATTTGTAAGTCGCTTTGTATAAAAGCGTCTGCTAAATGACTAAATGTAAATGTATGAGTGACATGACTTGTGTATTCTAGTTTTTGACGGCACTTGCATTTAAACATCTCTTATCTTGTTTTATTCCTGAAAAACTAAATAAATGCTTACGTCAATTAAATTTGATATTCTTCAATTACATTACAATATCGATGCAGTAAAAGCAACCTTACAAAACTGAAAAATGCCAAATGAACCTTTCACCAGAGGATTATTGGTGGCTAAAAAACACTAGCTGTGATTTTACCCCACAGGTCAGATAAGAAAAAGACAAAAAAAATTATTGAAAATTTATCAAAACTGCCTATATTTCTTTTTATGCCTATATCTATATTTATATTTATGTCTATATCTATATTTTTTGTCTTTTTAAAAATATTCTATTATTTTACTTGAGACCAATTCTTTTAAGTTCACGGTGTTATTTATTCACAACTCGATTATTTGAAGAGATTCAAATAACTGAGAAAACAAAATCAGAGAAAAGCAATGGTAAAGAATATGAGAGTGAGAGAGAGAGAGAGAGAGAAAGAGAGAGAGAGAGAGGGAGGGAGGGAGGGAGGGAGAGAGAAATGCACACCTGTCAGCAATTAACAAGGGAAGAAACATTGAACGGCCCAGGAAATATATGAGCACTAATTAAAACCACTAGTTAAAAACTTCCTGCTTCTAGCCTAAACTAACTGTGAGCGACAGACTAGGGGCCCCTGCATCTCTCAGTCTCCCTCCCTCCCTTCATCTACCTAGTTAAGACATTGTGGCTTCTTTCAGGTCTTTTCAGTTGTCACGCAGAGTAGCTGAATACTGCAGATTTGGACTGGGTTGGCTGGTTGGGGGAAATGAGCTGGAGGGATTTGGGGGCTGGTGTATTGGCTGCAACTGGGGGCCACCAGGGGCCTCCTGGGGCCGCCCAGCAGAGGAAACTCTGCTTTGATGGACGAATAGACGTCTACAAGAACCCACAACACCTCCTTCAACACACACACACACACACACACACACACACACACACACACACACACACACACACACACACACACACACACACACACACACACACACACACACACACACACACACACACACACACACAAACACACTAACACACACACACACACACACAAACACACACACACACACACACACACACACACACACACACACACACACACACACACACACACACACACACACACACACACACACACACACACACACACACACACACAGGGGTGATCAGAAAAAAAATTGTGCCATTTGTGGAAGCTTTGCATCAGTCTAAATTCTAGTCACCGACTTACTAAAAAAAACATCTCTATGATAATATGATTTATGAGTAGCTAAAATGTACATTATCACTTCTGCCTTAAATTGCCAACATCATGGTAGGTTTATTGAGGCCCCGTGTTTTCAGGGCGAAGAAGTATTTTATGACATCTGCCTTGTGAAGCTAGTTTCATAATGTCATGGTTTTCTTGAGCTGCTGCCAAGATATACAGCCTCAGTTCTCCCCAGGATCAAGTCCTCTGTACAGACTAATAGAAAAGATTGTTATTATTGCTTTGAAAAGACCTGTGGTCTCATCTTACCCCGCAAGTTCAGAAGGGTGTTGTGTTCTTTACAAAAGATGGAAAATGCGAGAGCACATCAGAGGTATTTTTAGATTCTCATTTTTCACATTAAACAGGGCATAGTCTTCAATTTGTGGGATAGAATTATCATGAATGTCAAATTAACTATAATCTAACCACAATCACATGGAAACATATGAGTCTTTTAGAGTAGAATCCAGCGTTTGCTAAATGTACTGAAAATATTTTTTATGGAAAAATGTGCATGAGTTAGGGAGTTTTGTGATGTTTTTGAAAAAAAAATGTATTGAGCACCAAGGCTGCTCTTGTTTAATTAGAAATACCGTAAATATTATTACAATTTAACAGTTAAACATTTTAAAGGAACTACAAAAAAGTATGTGCGATTCAATGATCTTATTTACTTATGGTAAAATTCTTTTTCTTTTCTTTCATTTCTGTAGTAAAATCAGTTGATTTTCTGTAGTGTTTTACAGATAACAAACATCCAGATCCTGCTCAGAATGACGTTTAGATAAACATGACATGTTGCATGCTTTCCACTCAATAAAGCACCAAAAATAACAGCAATAAGAAAGCAACCGTTTAGAAAGCATCTGATCAAAGTTAAGTGGGTTCGTTTGAACCCGCTCTTCAATTCATTAAAATTAATATACAAAATACGCTACTATAACACAGTATATTTGAGACTGTAGACTATATAAGTCTGGTCGGTTGAGATTACACTTTTAAATGAGTCATTGACATTGCAGTACAGAGTGGTTCTTTTGGCATTATCTTGAATGTGGTTAAGAATTTATTTCATGTCATATTGAATGGAAATACAAGTATAAACATCATATCTAGATATTTTTTTCACATATAAATGAATTATAAGTGCACCTTATCACCTGTAGCTTCTATTGTTTTATTTAATGTCAGACTCTATGTTTGACAAATAAAATCTCTCTTTTTCAATATCAGAGGAGGATGTTCAGTTGCAGTAACACATTTAGCAAACATTAACACAGGCAACCTTAATAAAAGCTTTCTGAAAAATTACAACTTTCAGATACCATTTACCAAATCTGTTTGCAATGCTAAAACAAATTCATGTTTTATTTTAATATTTTTTTTTGTTTATTTTTGTTTATTTTTTTATTGAGTTTAGCATTAGGTGCAGAAGTATAACGCACCTCTTTTTATAATTATTTCATGAAATCTCCCGTATGTGTATGTATGTATTTATGTTCACGGAATAGTTTCTGAAATAAAGCACAAATGACACAAAGTACATTTTCAGGTAAACTGTCATAATACACTCACTCACCCACTGCACCTCTCCTGTGTCCTCCACCTTTGGCAGCATGAGAGCTGTGGGCAGAACGTCCGACTGCAGAATAACCTCCATGTCGGCTTCAGCCAGGCCACTGGACACAGAGTTCACCCGTACACACTTCTCCGTACGTCCCAGATCCAGCTCTGCCAGCATCTTTGGGATGGTTTCTCGAGCTGCATCCTTTAAAAACAAAATTAAGAAAGGAAATAAAAAATAAATAAACAAAAATAAACAAAAATAAATAAAAACAAATAATAATAATAATAATAATTATTATTATTATTATAAATAAATAAATAAATACATCTGAATTATTCTGTTACACAACCTGGACTCTTTTAATAATAATAATTAAAAAAAAGACAAGGCTGTTCTATATCACCAAACATGCAAAAAGAGAGCCAAATCATGTGGCTAGAGTACTAAATAAAAGGGTGACACATATGCTTAGCTTATGCAGCTTTCAGTGATAAAAAATTGAGATTGTAAAAGAAAAAACTGAGTTACTTTGTTACACAATCTGGACTCTTTGTTTCAATGAAAAGACAAGGCTGGTGAATATCATCAAAAAGACAAAAGGAAAGGTGTGAGAGTTTATCATTTGCTTTTGGTCGATTATTTGTGTTTATCTGATAAATTGGTGTAAATGTTATGCCAAGTATGGAAAGCTAGAACCAATAAAAATGCAAGATGGGGCATATCCGTTTGAACTGGTCATCGGTGCACTTGTAAAAAGATAAAGATGCATCAGTTTGGACGAGCGGAGGTTATGTGAATTTACAGGGGAAGTGCTGGTTGGCGCCTGGGATTACGGTGCGGAGAAACATCTAGCGAGAGGGATCAGCCTACAGATCCAGCAAAGGCCATAAAGTGAAAAGCCCTGCACAACATTGCTTCCACACAAACACATGACCAGAGGAAGTGGAGGGAGGAAGAATCAAAGTTAAAGCCAAGTTTCAGGGCCAAACTGTGACACAACAGCACACGCCAGGAGATTCAAACCAGATGCAGCTCGAGAAGACTGAATGTAGGTGGGAGGAAAGGGCCCAAAGATGAGGTTTCCATTGGTCTGAATGTGTCCATGTGAAGGGAAATGTGGTCTCAGTTAAGCAGGAGGAGGAAACAGTAGCTCAGGAGTTGTCAGGTTAGATCAGAGGATGGATGAGAAAGGCCAAGAGAAAGAGAGGAGGGGAAGAGGCTTAGGGGTTGATGCAACTTGAATAAGAAACTCCTCAGCCAAAGTCATCTTCACACCATCCACAAAAAAGAGCCACATCTAGGGTCATTGCTAACCAATAACTGTTGAACTTTAGCCTCGACCATAATGCCCACAAAATGGCCTAAATGCATAGCATTTACAAATAGATTAGAGATTATGAAAAAAAGAAAAAGGAATTGACAAATAAACAAATGAACTTGTGTTCTGAGCTAAGTTTAACAGGTTATAGTTTTAATTGAATCCAATTAAGTTTATAATTTTTTATTTAAAATATGTTTATGTTATTTATAACTATTATATAAAATAGACATAAAATAATAATAACCTTAGATTAATTTTTTTTTAAATAAATAATTTTTGTGCAAAAATAATCATCCAAGTATTAGATACTAACTAGCTAACCAACTATTCTCTGTTAATGCTGTTGCAATTGATACTATTGATCATAATATTCTTCTAGATTGAATAGCTTAAACTGCATTGAATTGGTCCACCAGAGGTAGTGCCGTTTTCCACAAAAAAATCAAATATATAAATTCTCCACCCATAAATGAACTAATTAACTGTGACGTCACACTGCGAGGCCACCGAAAGGTAAGAAAGAGAAGACATGGTCGTAACATTCTTGTCTTGCCTTTCTCAATTTTACCAATTTGTATCAGTTAAAGAAGAGGCATCGCAGAGACCAAAAGTACACTGTGGGGTTTCACAAGGCTCATCTCTTAGTGTCTTACAGTTTACGCTATACGTTATCATTTGGCAATATCTTAATTTTAACACCCAGTGTTATGTTAATTCTATATATCCTTACAACATGATCATTCATATAAAAAGTCACAAAATTATCTAACAAACTTCAGCTGGTTCAAGATTCAACTGACAAAGCACTTTCTAGAACTAAGAAGTATGATCATATTAATCCGATTCAGCCAGCATTACTTCGGCTCCCTATAAAGGGTTTATGCAGAAATCCTAAAAGTAATTTCAATACCTTTTGAAGAACTTCTAAGAATATTTTAAGACCTCATCATCACTTCAAGTTGTAATTAAACTTTTAACTTAGTAAACAGTTGTTAACAAGGTTAACAGTTGTAGTTAAAAAAATAAATGGAGCACAACCATGCAACAGAACACAGAAAAGCTCAGAAAAAAAGAAAAGCTTGACAGAATAAAATGTGTTGTTTTCAGTGACAGGCTTCAGCCACGGTTTAAATTTGTCTTTCTCCAACCAGGTGTACGCAAACTTACATTTTCCCATTTTGCCGTCTGTTTCGCTCTATGGTTTCGCTATATGTGGAGAGTGTCACATCACCTTCTCACATTTGTCATGAATTAAATGACATCACCTGGACGGAGGAGCTTGTCACGTCCAGGTGATGTCACAGCCCGAACCAATCGCATAGATTGAGCACATCGTTGTTACTATTAGGAGGAAAATAAATATATAATTATGCTTTTTTTGGAGTCAAACACTTTAGACAACGCTTGTAAAACATTTAAGACCTTGAAAAAATGTGATTAAGACTTTTTAAAACCCTTTAAGGGCCTTACATTTTTCATAATTGATTTATCAACTTTTAATACTTTTTAAGACCCTGCGAACACCTTACTATTAAACATCAGATAATTTTTTTTTTAATCTTACTTACTACCTACAAAGCCCTGAATGGCCTTCTGCATTACAGCCCCTCAATGCTCAATTGATTCTGAACAATTGACAATCAAAATCGACAGTAGGCAGCAAATCATTCTCATATCTGGTGTCTAAACTCTGCAATAGCCTTCTCAGAACTGTTCAGGAGGCAGACACACTCTGTCAGTTTAAAACAAGACTAAACACACATCTCTTTGCATTAGCGTACACATAAAACCTATAACTTTGAAATCCAAATCCTCTAAAGGATTTTTAGGCTGCATTCATCTGTAATCTGTAATCAGATCGAGAAACCCCTCCCAATAAAACACTGTAATTTGAATGACATCTACACTCATGTTACCTTTTCTGTTTCAGTGGAGTTGCTCTTCAGTGGATCGGCCTTCAACAGTGACATCTGCAGTACACTGACCCGACTAAACTGAACTGAATTTCACCAGTAACATTTAAAATAAAGTGATTTGACAAAATTTCAATTTATTACAATTACAAAAACATTCCACACTATTCTCCTCCTTGCCTGAATTGCTGGAATTTCTTTTAAGCTGCTTTGACACAATCTGCATTGTGAAATTAAATTTCACATTCTTTTTTTCATCAAATTAAGTTCCATTTAAAATTATTTACTTTTGTATATAACACAACCATAATAACACTACAATTACTACTACTAGTTTGAACCATAAATCACAGGCAATCTGGATAAAATAACAATGTCAACCATTTTAATGAATGCATATACAAACCCAAAACTGTGAAGTCTTCTGTATGACATCTGAAGCCTTGCAGATATACTAACAGAACACTTAAAAATCAACACACAGTCTAGACACTCACGTCTAAACTAACATTGTGGTCCTCAACTTACAGTGTAGCGAACTGCGAACTGTACACAGAAGGATCTTCAATAGGAAGTCATATGTATGCTTAAATCCTATAATATATTTGGAGATCACAGCGGTAATATTAGGAGGGCCTGATGGATTTACGAAGCCATAACTCAGCCTTCGTAAAGCTGTTCCATGGTGGATCTAGTTTGAATCCTCCAGTATAATCCAACACTGATCCAGTGTCTTAGACTCTGTCAAACCCCTGAGCTTTATATGGCTGGTATCACGTTCACTCTTGAACAAAAACATGAGGCTTTAGGTAACAAATCAACATCAAAAAAGCAACTATATCAAGTCAAAAGACAAAATCTTAGCTAGAAGTCAGTCTGAAAAAACTGCTGAATTGTGTAATGCTATATCAAACTTTCATGCCACACAATTCTCTGCTTTTATCACCACAATTTTGCTTTGAAGTGATATTCCCGACAGCAAAACATTTGAATTTCTATCAGTGGCAAGGGCTCGCTAACTCATCTCCTCTATCAGAAATCTGACAGAAAGAACATTCTCAAGAAGATCTCAGGCTCCTGAGGGGACCCAGCCATTCTGAGCTGGAATGAAAGTACTTTGAAAACGGAAATATTTCACATTAATGAAAGCCCGTCCTACCAGTTGCTTAAATAAAAAAAAAAACCTTTCCCAATCACCCAGCATCCCACAAAGTGACCAGGAAAATCACAGGTTTGAGGGATCTTTGATTCCTTCCATCAAGCCCATCATTAAAGCTTAACACACTATCATGACAGCACATCCGCAAAACACTCAATACAAAGGACAGACTTTAAAGTTGGTAGTTGCTGACTTTTTATATTAAAAATGCCAGATTCTTCGCATTTGTAGAGAATTTGGATTCAAACTGTGCAATATGACAAGAAATGGATCTGCCTTTGGATTATTCAATGCTTACTAAAAACGTCTGAAAAACGTGTGGTTTCTGTGATGTGAAACGTATAATTTTATTTTAATTTAAATTAAAAGCTCTGTTCACACTTAGTATTAAGATGTCTTTTTTGATTCGACCACGCTAAATACAAGTATAAATGGGGTGTAAAATTTTGTACGTGTCCACGTTTGACCAATTTTAGAGGCAGTCAAAATAAGAAATTGATCTGATTGATTTTAGAGACCATTATTTTAGAGATGTAAACAATAAAAATGGTCCTAATGCATTCCCTGTTTTACATTTTTAATTTCCATTGCTTCCAAGCAAAAAGGTCCACATTTTGATAAATATTGTGATGCGGGCTGTTTTAACATTTAGATATTAATATTAACTTGTTACAGTTATGAAATAAATTGGCAACAAGGAGAAAATGTTCATGGACCATTTACATCACCACATTGAAATGGTCTATAGTGTAAATGCTCATAGTGTAAATGTATTTGGCCGAACTGCTGAAGTGCAAAGAAATCTAGATTCTAACCAAATACTTAGAGGTTCATAAATAAAATAAACAAGCTTATTTTTCCATATTATATAATAGGATAAGAAGAAAGATTAGGAAGCAGTCAAAAGTGGACAAGAGACAGATTGAAACAGGAATATGTATCCTTTGTGATCTGTACAGCTATACTCACCGACCACTTTATTAGGTACACCTTACTAGTACCACGTTGGACCCCCTTTTGCCTTCAGAACTGACCTAATCCTTCTAGGCATAGATTCAACAAGGTACTAGACATATTCCTTAGAGATTTTGCTCCATATTGACATGATAGCATCACGAAGTTGCTGCAGATTTATTGGCTGCACATCCATGATGCCCATCTCCGAATGCAGTGAACTCATTTTTATGTTCAAGAAACCAGTCTGAGATGATTCGTTTTTAATGACATGGTGCGTTCTCATGCTAGAAGTAGCCATCAGAAGATGGGTATACTGTGGTCATAAAGGGATGGACATGGTCAGCAACAATCAGAACTGTGGTGTTGACATGATGTGGCACTGAGTTTGTACGAAAGGGCCCTAAGTGTGGCAAGAAACTATCACACACATCACTACACCACCATCACCAGCCTGAACAATTGACCACAGGATATTTTCTTTTATTATTTGGACTATTCACTTTAAACACTAGAGAAGGTTGTGCATGAAAATCCCAGTAGATCAGCAGTTTCTGAATTACTCAGACCAGTCAGTCTGACACCAACAACCATGCTGTGTTCAAACTCACTTCCCCATTCTGATGCTCAGTTTGAACTGCAAAAGATCATCTTGACTATGGCTGCGTCAGAACCCGCATACTTCCATACTATATAGTACGCTAAAATCAGTATGTGAGCCGAGTAGTATGTCCGAATTCATAGAATTCAAAAATCAGTATGCGAGAAGTACCCGGATGACTTACTACTTCCGGTGAAATTCTGGAGTGCGCATCCCTTGCACTCTGCGCTATCCCATAATGCCCTGCGAGAGAATTCATGAATGGAGGTGAGGCGATGCAACTGACGCAGGGAGGTCACGTGACCATGACAAAATGGCGGATATAGTACGTCCGAATTCTATTCATATTTTTCACATTAATACTGTATAGAACATCTAACGGCCGAGTAGTACGTTTAAATTCAAATGCAGTACCTATTGAGTAGTAGGCGGTTTCGGACGCAGCCCATGTCTACATGCCTAAATACATTGATTGGCTGCCATATGATTGGCTGATTAGAACTTTGCGTTAACGAGCAGTTGGACAGGTGTACCTAATAAT
Source organism: Danio rerio (assembly GCF_052040795.2). Lineage (NCBI taxonomy): Eukaryota > Metazoa > Chordata > Actinopteri > Cypriniformes > Danionidae > Danio > Danio rerio. Next base: position 33,097,577 of record NC_141029.1, on the reverse strand, counting down.
ATGTCAGGTTAGTGTAAATCACACCTTACAAGGAAAACTCTATGGAACACTTGCCAAATGAAACATTAAATTATTTTTTTCCTGAAATTGCACATCTTAAACTCCCAGTGCAACATGGGGAGAAGTAGTAAAACATGTTCTCCCATTTAACATTTCTCTTCCTTTAATTACATTTTTCTAGATTAGATTTTCTTTTTGCAACCACTATTTTCAAAAGTGAGCAATAACTATGTGAGGGGTGGGTGACTCTGATTCCCTAGATGTGTAATATAAGCAAATAATGTCTCTTGGACAAGGTCTGACAGGTGACGCACTGGGCATCTGGAGCTCTATTCCAGATGAATGACTAACAGATCCTGCATCTGATTCCGCATTTGTCCGGTTCCGCATGAGAGGGAAACCAGTCCCTCCAGGCTCACTACTCAAAAACCGCCACTTCTCCTCAAACTGTGAGGCTGAAGGATGATCTGTTACTCCTTCAGATCGATGCACAGGCAGCTCACATTTTACCGACTGCCTGTGCCAATCAAAACAGACGGCTGTAATTTGATAATGAGAGAGACACAAAATGCACTCTTTTCTTCGAAACTCAGCGTTTTGCGATACGTTGGGCTGCGGTGGGCTACCAGCATCAAGATGATAGAGAGGTTACGGTAACAGAGCGTTCAGATGGGACCTCAGGCCACATTCAACATCTGCCGTTCACAGCTAACTATGGATGCTTACTGTTCATAAGAGCTATTTACTTCTGCTTGCAAAGTAATTGAAATGTCTGTCATCAAAACCTGCCTTTGAGCAACACGATCTACATATTTGATAGCTGTAACAGCGAAAACTTCAACTTAAACAAATAATGCTTAACAATGTGCCAACTGTGTAGCCCTGTGATGCCTGCTGCATGTGAGAATCTCGGAAGTGCTGAAGGAAAAAACAACTAAGCCTGTGATGAGAGTGGGAACAGAAGGATTTCGGTGACTCTAGGGAAATGAAAGAGCTCAGTTTTTCCCAGGGTTTTGTACTGTAACAAAGTTTTATAGGTAGCAATTCTGAGATAAACAGAAAAAGCTTAACAGAACTGCAAAGAAAAAAAACACACTTCTAAACTGCTTGTGATTGCACTAAATTTTCTAGTTGTATAAATAAAATAAAATAAAACAAACATTACCTCATGACTTAAAACTAATAATACTAAGAGCAGTTTTATTTAAATTTTAAACTGACAAAGGTCCAGAATTTGTCTCGTACGTGAGCTCATTTGTCCTATTTTGACTGTTATGCCCAAGGGGCAACCTCCCGCTCTTTCTTGTGAAGCTTGTAGGGAAGTAACTAAAACTTTGATTCAGCAGAATTCCGTTAGTCCTGGCTCCATAATAGAGCAAATTTCAATTGAGCACACTGTTAAAATTGCCAACTTTACAGCAGAAAAGAAATGTGTTTACAGCCTTGTACAAAGAAAGCTTTTGGTTCATATTGTTAATATTACCCTTCATGACAACTGTGGGTGGGTAATTTTTTTTCTATAACTCATCCGTTTCGTTTATATTAAGTCAGCATAATGCTTTTTGGAATTATTTCTTAAATATCAGATAATATGGCATGCTGTGTGCACTTTATTGGGCTTACAAACCATTTACATGGCCTCAACTTCCTAGGTGAGTAAAATTATATACTAATATATCATATCTATAAGTGTATTTTGTTTTATTTAAGATCATTTATAATTTATAATTTTTTAGACCTGTAATGCACTCCAGAATCTGAAAGTTGAATGTGCTGGCCAGTTTGTTAATTAAATTAATGATATTTAAAAATTTGTATTAAAAATAGTATTGTTTTCATATTTCTTCATTCTAAATCTTTAGGAAATGTTTTTTGGTGCATCAAAACGTGGGGTTTTGATGACCATCCAATAAGCTAAGCTAGCAAAAATGGTGCTTAAAATGTCACTAAAATGTAACCTATTTAAACCTCATAATTAAATAGAAAATCAGGTGAATAAAAAACCCTTTTCACCAGGCTGGCTATGGGCCTGAACATTATATTATTTCAAAGTACTAAAATGTCAATAAATGTCACTTTGTTAAACTGTAGAGTTAAAATTTTAACAACAAAAGTTGACAGAACAGAGATCAAGGTGTCATAAAGCAATTCACAACTGTAAATAAACAGAAAACACATGTAAATCCCAAAATATGAAACTTTTACTTAACAGATTTTTTTACAGTGCTATTCTGAGCAATTTTTTTAAATGATATTGTACAATTTGCACACATTGACATTTGTTTGCCTGCCTATTATATCAGAATTTAAAAAATCTTATCACATTCACCTAGTAATTACACGGATCACATAAAGGATGCCATGTTTATCTAACATTACTTAAACTAAGCTACGGTAAAGGACCATTTGCTACTCATGGACAATGTGGCTTAACTTGGGTTCATTTTAAAAACATTGACCCATCTTGATCTGCCTGCCCATGTAATGTATAAGCCCATACATAAAGGCGCTTTCCACCCACTTTCTTGCAATGGCCAGCTGAAAGAACCAGAGATCAGATTATCCTGCTAGACACTTCTAAAAGCAAAGGCTGTATTTTTAAAAAGTGGCATTACTTCGAGTACATGGGGTCAAGGGGTGTTAGCAGTAACTGACTTCCAATTTTCTGTCCATTAGAGTTGTTCACACCTGCTGCCAGAGCTGGGGCTTTATAACAAAGTCAGCTTTCAACTGTGCCATCTAAAGCAAAGGAGAATGTTTATTACAGAAAAAACATACATCATCATGAGATTTTTACATCATAATTCATTCATAGCAAACACATACTCTTTGTACACACACACACGCATGCACGCACGCACGCACGCACACACACATACACACACACACACACAAATGTATTACATAGATATACAAAATATTCAACGCAAAATTACCAACTGATTTATAGTCTGTAATCTTGTTCAATCAAGTTCATAATGGAGCTCATGTCCAGTCATGTGTTGTTATTCTGACATTCAGAGCACATTTATCCATTCATCCTGCAAAAGCCCATTACACATCATCAGCCAGACCTAAACACCTCTCATAAACATTCATATTACCGGGTGACAGAGAAATCCTCCCCAGATCAAAATAGATATCACTAATGCACAGCAAACTCTTCACACGTATCTCATGACTTATGCACTACGTCTGATGTGTGTAACTGAGACCAGCGTCTGGTTGCATTTAATGCAGCAGATATGTCTGGCATGCATCTTTTTCCCCAGTGACAGAGCGAAGACAGATCATCATACTGTAGCTGGATATATAAAGATATAGAGGCTTATGTTGGACTACTCTCTGGTTCCTTCCTCAGGATTCACAGCAGACAGATGCCCGTCATCTGTATTTACACATCATGAACATTGAAACCAGTCAGGATTTACCCTCTGATGCTCTCACTTCTCATTTGCACTTGTGCACATGAGCTCCTATGTAACTGTATTGAAAACTGTACCATGTGAAAATAAATTATAGTCTCAATATTACACAGAAAAAACAATGCGTTATGTTGCTTATTTTTCTTTTTGGAATTCGTCCTCAATTAACGTTTTATTTCACTGTATGCCAAAACACATCAAGCACATTATAAAAATATTAATTAAATATCCTTATGTCAACAGAAGAAATCAATCCCCTACTTTAATTTTTATATATACAGTAAGGCCGGCCTCTTTATTAGGTACACCTGTCCAACTGCTCATTAATGCAAAGTTCTAATCAGCCAATAACATGGCAACAATTTAATGCATTTAGGCTGGTAGACAAGGTCAAGAACATCAGAATTGAGAACTAAGACTGAGCGTGGCATGGTTTTTGGTGTCAGACGGGCTGGTATGAGTATTTCAGAAACTGCTGATCTACTGGGATTTTCACGCACAACCATCTCTAGTGTTAACAGAGAATGGCCTGAAAAAGGGAAAACATCCAGTGAGCGGCGGTTCTGTGGGCTCAAATGCCTTGTTGATGCCAGAGGTCAGAGGAGAATGGCCAGACAGGCTCACCAAAACTGAACAATAGAAGATTGGAAAAACGTTGCCTGTTCTGATGAGTCGCAATTTCTGCTGCAACAGTCAGATGGTAGGGTCAGAATATGGCATCATCAACATGAAAGCATGGATCTATCTGGCCTTGTATCAATGGTTCAGGCTGGTGGTGGGGGTGTAACGATGTGGGGGATATTTTCTTGGCAAACTTTGGGCTCATTAGTATTAATTGAGCATTATGTCAATGCCATAGCCTACCTGAGTGTTGTTGCTGACCATGTCCATCCCTTTATGGTCACAGTGTACCCATCTTCTGATGGCTACTTCAAGTAGGATAATGCACCATATCATAAACCAGGAATCGTCCCAGACTGGTTTCTTGAACATGACAATGAGTTCACTGTACTCAAATGACCTCCACAGTCACCAGATCTCAATCCAAGAGAGCACTTTTGGGATGTGGTGGAACAGAAGACTCACATCATAGATTTGCAGCCGACAAATCTGTAGCAGCTGTGTGATGCTATCATGTTAATATGGACCAAACGTATTAAGGCAGTTCTGAATGTAAAAGGGGGTCCAACCCTGTACTAGTAAAGTGTACCTAATAAAGTGGCCGGTGAACATACAGTGCACATTAAATAAATTGTCACCATCAGAACAGCTTTTCTAAATGTGCTGCTCGCACATGTACTAGAAAAAAATAATATGCTATAAAAACCTTTTTAGACCTCATATTTCACACACCAAATCTTACAAAAACAACTACAGATGTCCAATCTATAGAGTCATAATATTTAATTAGCATAAAAAAGCAAAGATGATGTCAGAACTGTGATGGTTGAAGAAATCTTTCAGTGTCTTCCTCAATCATCGTCATCTCTCTCATTTGTTCAGTTCCAAGCAAACGGGACCACCCTACTTCACTGACTGCTCAATCAACTTTACCCTAGTATGACTACATACTATAGCACACACAGCTTCTATGATGAACACATGCCACAGGGTTGACTGGCAGGCAGGTTTTGGCCCATGCTATTGGAGTT